>NW_028221436.1:5244780-5272441 GCF_014529385.1 Adiantum capillus-veneris
CCTCCTATGATGCTACCGCAATCCAAAAGCCCATTAGACATTCTTGAAACGCCACAAAACTTGAAGGAGACCCTACTAACACCAATAGGTCGCTCTCCCTAAGGTCCATGAACCAAAATTCCAACCCTAAACACCTGGTGCAAAATTGCGTAGGATGTCTAGTCAAAATTTGCAGGTCATCGTTTTTGAAAACTAAAGTGCCTAATGTGTAGCTCTACTTGCTCTGATCGCGTGGATATGTTGAAATGCAAAAACAGACAACATTTACTCATCGAAACTCCAAAAGTAGCTCGCGGGTGAATCTGCCAAAACATAGACGAACGCGCGTGATGTAAGCATCAACGCGCAGCTCTCCTCGTCAGCAACACACTGCTGCTCTCCGTTTGCGATTCCGACCACCGTAGCTCCTGTGGCACACACACACACACTCTCACTCTCTCGCAGTCTCCCAACGACACAGAAGATCAGATTATTAGAAGTCCTTTTACAAAGCTTTAGGTTTTGGTTTATATACTAAACCTTAGAAAACCTAATGTCTGGCCAAAAGGACCTGATTTGTCCCTAAGCTTCTATAGAGCTTAATTACAACACTGTGAGCTGGCTTTGCTCATCCAACAAGCATCTTTGGCCAAAATACAATTGCCGACTTAAAATATGAACTTCCCGTAAACATTACAAAAGTGGCCATAATGGCTCAAAATAATAATAACGGGATATTTGATGATGTCCATGAGCTTTTATCTTCACATTACAACATCCATCTTCGTCTTCATCACCTTATCAGCATCTTTATTTGGAATCTTTGAGGAATCTTCACGAAATCTTTGTGGAAGCGTTGTTGAAAGGTTGACCTATCAACACTCTCCCCCTCCGAAGTCTTGTCATCCCCGACAAGACCCTATGTCTGCAGTGGCCTTGACGAGTGCTTCATGTTTTGGTGTTGGTTGAAGCTTTTGTTGTTGCAGTTGCTTCTACCATATGCTTTGTATGTTGTAGAGGTACCTTGTTCTTATACATGTAGTGTAGTTGAAGCCATAGCTCTCCCCCTCCGATTGGTTGTTGCAGCAAGTCTTTATCTTGGCAAATCTGTATTGTTTGTTCTTTGGGTGTCATCATGCATGTGTACCTGTAATCTTGAAGCCTTTTTGAATTTTTTTCAGGGCCGTTCCCCTTTTATCTTCTAGTTGATGAGCATGTAGTTGTTTTGGGATGTCGTTGGTGTGCTTTTTTGTCTTTATATAAAAATAAAATAGTAAAAATAAAATGTGGCGTATATTACAAAATGAAGGTCTTGGATACCTGGATAAGACTAAAGGGAAAAACCCAATGGCAAAAAAATGCCTTTAGTCACCATTAAATGTTAGGCTATATGTACTTATGTTTGATGTAATCGAGTTTTGTTGAGTTAAAGTACTTATGGCCGTATGGATACTATTATTGACTTGATATACATTGGATAAGTGTTAGTAGCTTGAAGTTAGAGTCATTGTTGTTGAGCAAATGCTTATGAAACCTGTTACGGCTTCGTCATCGTCATTTTGTTGTGTAAGTGCATGGGTGGAACACAAATCGTGTCAAATGCAAATGTCCAATGATGGGCCATTATATATGCTTGCACAGATAGATGCATGGGAAACAATATGCGGTGCGAGAAGAGTTTGAATGGGTGCTTCCAGGAGTGAACGTAGCTAGAGAAGCAAAAATATATTTGACTTCAAGAGCTGCCGTTACTCACAAGAAGGGTTTTTGTCGACAAGGTTTTTTCCACTCTCCTCATTGTGTTCATGTGCGTGAGTGTTTTCTGGACTACTCTGCCACTCCACCATTTAAAATATTAGACTTCGACTCTTATGCTCACCTATCCAGCATGAGCGACTCCATTTTACAATATGATCAACTCTTCGAGCTTGAGCTATAATCTAAATATCTAGACTCATAGACCACAAAAAATATTAAGACATGAAGCTTGGGTCTGACGCTTGCTCATTTAGTGGCTCAGCTGCCCGACTCTTGACTCTTATGCCATGATTTTTATGGCGACTTGACTTACTCTCGGGGAGCTTTCGACCAAGATAGGTTTTGAAATTCAAAACTCCCATCCTCGAAGAGAGGATTTGTAAAGGACCATACTGGCAATATTGGTTTCTTTTGCCATACATAGGTGACCTTGGTTGTCAAAAATTCTTTTTGTTGTTGTTGGTCCCTTGGTTGAGAAGATTGGCTCGCTCCATTCTTCGTAACACTTTGTCTATCATGTCTTGACATTTCTTGAGAGCTAGAGATGACTTCAATCTTCTTCGTTATGTGTTGTTTTTTTGGCACCCATTTGTATCTGCATCGTGTGATTACCGTGTCTGTGCAGATATCCTTTGCCTTGACTGTGACATTGTCCTTGATTTTGCCTTCCGTGAAATTGCGATTATTTTCAAGTTGAAGTCGTTTGCTTGAAGAATGTTTACCTGGAATCTTTGGTAGCCAGATTCTCCGATTTCCTTTATAGTAACCTTGTGCTTGAAGAAGTGTAGATGGCACTTCCCATGATGTTTTTGATATGGTATTGAGATGTACAAGAGTGCCATTTTTGGGATTATTTATTGATGAAGTCCTATGTTGGTATGAAGGCCAGTTGGATTTGAAATTTCCTGCATCCCTTTGGCGAGCCTTGTTGGTTGGTCTCCTTTGGCGATATAAATATGAGCTTTGTTGCTTTTGGGGACGCTTTTTGAAACCTTAATCCACCACATAAGCCGAGGTCTGTGGTTTTGGTAACCAAAGTTTCTTTTGACCCTCATAATAGCCTTGCTCTGCTAAGCTGTAGTGGGAGGCTATCCATCCCATGTGTTTACCTTTCGTCAATTGGCTAGGCTCATTTACCCATATTGGGTCCTTGACCTTTATTTCTTCAGTTTTAATGTAGATCGTTGAAAACCTTTGGCGGCAGTGATCTCGCAGTGTAGGGTATTTCGGTTGAAAGGTTTTCTTTGGAGTCTGCCTTTCATGTGGAAGCATGTGGTCAGTTGATATAGAAGCTCTATCTGGAACTTTTTTTGGTTGGATTGAAGACTCTGATTTAAAGGGCTTCTTTTGTTGGTAGGACATTTTGGGCTCATTTTGGCTTTGCCTTTGTCGGTAGCCGATAATCTTGGAGCGGTCGTAGGCTGGCTTTCTTGAGAGCTAGTCGTGATGACCATCATTGAAGATTCAAATTCTTATTCAAGTGTTTTTGCACATAGCTTGGACAAAATCAAATGTGTACTCATTTTGGAGGAATTCACCGCTAGGAATTTGTCTTTGATTACCTTTGACCGTAGTTTAAGGGTAGCTTCTGCAATCCCTACACTTGTGACAGATATTCCATTTGATATAGGAACCTGTACCTGAATTTCATACAGTTCTGGCTTACCTAGAAGCAACCACAGCCCATAAGACATGACATTAGTCATGGCAATGCAATCTATCTCTGCTGTAAAGTTGAATTTCAGTTTCTCATACACATCCAGCAAGAATTTAATCTTCTTGTTGGCTACCAAGTAGCTGATGTCCTCGTTGCTTTCGGTACTTTTCTTGGACTTTTGTGCCTTGAAGGCTTTGTCATCCTCTTGTATGTTGAACTTGTTTGTCATTTGACTGGTTGTAGCATGTCCCAAGTGCTTACTATCTTCTGTTGTAGCTGCTTGTTGGTGTTCATTGCTAGTTTCTGACTGTGACGCCTTGATTCTTGATTTCAGAAGCTCTCTGTCACTATTTACTTCTTCTAGCACTTGAAGTTCATTCAATGGTGACGTTTCTTCTTGGAAATTTTTTAAAGCTTGTGTAGCAGGATGTTGAGGTTGAATCTCTTCTTCTGATGCAATGGTCGCCGTGGCCTTTGGTTTCCATTGTTCCATGGGTTTTTGTAGAGTCTCTTCTCGAGAATATTCATTCATATCCTGTATTGCTTGTCCTTGGTAGTCAATCTTTGACTCAGTCATTTCTTGTTCTTCTGTGCATTCTATGTCTTCAGTTACATCTTCTTTTAGCTTCTCATACTCTTTGATTTGTTCAATCACCAATGAAGAGTCCACATTAGAGAATTTATTTGGTAGACTTTCAGCTGCGTCCATTGATTCTATTTGCATGTCTTCCACTTGTGACGTGGCACTAAGATTTTTTGTTACCTCTTCTTGTGTTGGCTCACTATCGTCAGAATCTTGGCTTCTTTTGCTCTCGAACCTTGAACTGCGAGCTTCATCTTCATCACCTTGTGGATGATTTGACTTGTCCTCACCGAGGTTCCTTAAACGATCTTGAATCAACTGATTCAATTGATCTTTTTTGAAAGCCTGATTCTCTATGATAATGTCGTTGACACCCTTGACTTCAAGCAACTGTGTCTTGAGCCTATCTTTTGTGCTCTGCGACAAGATCTGCTTCTTTTCCAGAGATCTTGTTGGGGCTTCTTTCTTCCGTTCCCTTGTTGTCACTGTCTGAACTTTGCTTTTGGCTTGTTGCTTCTTCTTTTCCATGTAGAGATTTGATGGGCAGTCCTTCACTAAATGACCAATGGCACATTGGTCGCAATATGTTGTTATCTCAACATGTGCACCCTTTGGACGATGCATCTCTCCATAATCCTGCTATAATTTTCCTGTGGTATCTAGATACAGATATGACCTCTTCTTTGCATGCATGAACCTGTAGATTACGACTGACTTAGGTGTATCCACTGGCTTTGTCTCTTTATCCTTCATCGTCTTGTCCTTGAGAAGCTGAAAATAGATTCCATCATTGCTTGCATACAAAATCAAATCACTATCCATGCTTTCTAGCAGTTGTAATGCTAATTGTTCCATCAGTATATGGTCTTTGACGTGGGGCTTCTGCATAGCCTTAGGGCTATGTTTCCGAGTTGATTTTGGCGAGTTCTGCACCGAGGGTGAAGATTGAATCGAATATTTGTTTTCCGTTTCCCTTGATGGTGCTTTTGGATGGGGTCCAAGTATGTGACTTACAGGTTGCCCACAATTGCTAAACTCATCCATATTTTTCACATCGGCGATTTCATAGTGCCTATCGTATTTGTCGACCACAATGAGATATTGACCTGACCTTCTACATTGGGCATTGTGAATTTCCAGTGGTCTCTCCTCCGGCTCGGCATCTTCCAATGCATCTTGAAATTCCACTGGGGCTCGTGAAAAGGACACTGCTTCTTGTAAAGCTGAACTGCTTAATCCCACTCTTGAAGATATAGGGTCTCTTTGTTGATTTTGAACTCCCCCAATCCGAGAGGGTTTCATATCTGATGTTGGCATCTGTTTAATGCCTGATGATATGACTTCTTGTGCTTTGTTAAGTAGCTCTTGAGACCGAGCTAGTTTTTTGAAGTTGTGCTATCTACATAGCAGGTACTTCTGACGTATTCCCTGTTTGTGCAATTTGGTGTGCTTGTGCTTTGTCTTGTGCTGGTGTGGTGCACGAGACTTGTATCGTGTCTTTCCATGTTGTGCCTTGTTGTGTGTCATGTGGTGTGTCACTCATTTGTGTAGTGACAGCTGTAGGTGTCAATTCTTCCAGGTGCGTAGTTAGAGGTAAACCCATGACGAGATGGTATACATTACCACCTTTAGACATGTAGTCTTCTCCTCTTGAGCCAAACGCTTCTGCTGCAAAATAATGATTGTTTTCTACATGAACTTCATGACTTGTGACAACCCTATAGTATCGACCGTCTTCGTCTCCATAGAGGGTACCAATTTTCCGTTTTCCATCTTGTGCTTTGTACAGAAAACTACTTGGAGGATATGTGTAGATATCTGTAAGTTGATCTTTGTACAACATTTCTATCTCATTGTCGATGTATTTTCCGTGCCTCATGTAAATTGATCCCAGACAGTCTTCCATGAAATCTGGATGTGGGTGTCGTACATTCTTCGTTGTTTCAACTTCCACATATTGAGATGTCCGAGTTTCCTCTGTATCTTTCTTTGTCTTGATGTACAAATTCTGATTGACATCCTCATAGCATGGCAGTCCTTTGTAGTGGCCAATATCAGATAGATCCAAATTTGCTCGCTTGTAATTTCTGTGGATGTACTTGAAGCTTCATCTCGGCTGGTCTGACTCCTTTGAGACGCCATTGCTTTCGTCTTGACTCCCTTGTTGTATCTGTTCGGTGATAGCTCTAATTGCTTGCCTCAATGCTAATAAAAATTATTAGCACCCTTGTGTCGGTCTTTTTCGATTGAGGTCCTTCAGCTTTTGTGGATGCCTTAATCTCTGAGTTTTCTGAATTGGGCTTTGCTTGCACTGCTTGAACTTCTTAGCTCCCTTGCTTGCCAAGACTGATACTGACTTGTCTAGATGCTTGCTTTGCCTAGAGCTTTTTAGCAGGCCTCGATCTAGTGGAAGCACTGTGATAAGTTATGCAACTTACCACTATTCTGCAACGATTGCTCCCTTCGTAGCGATTCTTGAGTCAAGCTAACCTGTGTTCACTTTAGCACACAATTTGCAAAATTCTATTTAGCTGGCAAACTTTTTCACAATGAATGCAAAAATTCTTGATGTGCCTTTGACGGTCACACTTGTTCCGTGGGCTCGAAAGTGACTTTCAAGTTCGCTTTTAGCTGAACTAAACTTAAGCTAGCACAAGAGAATTATGCACAAGTCGCAGTGATTTGCTAGCAAAAATCTTGTGTTAAAGTTCTCCAAAACTTGCGACTGTTGTTGCAAAATCAAGAGTCCTTGTGTATGGTCTTACAGCTACCAGATTTGTGTATGGACACTCAAATTTTACACTACGCCGTAGTTAACTTTTACACCTTCCCGCGGGTGACCATGGTTTTCCCAAAAGATAATTTCAATCTGCTAACTTAGCAGTCTTCAAAAACCGTGACCGTTTTCTCACAATTCTTTTGAAATGTCGATTTTAGACACTCCGGACTTCCGGATGCATTTTGAGACCTTAAACGGTGTTTTTTTCAAAGTTGAACTAGATGGTTGCCGATGGCATACATTTAGTTCAAGTTTTGCTCTAAGATCTGTAGAGTCACTCTCAGGCTACGTTTTGATATAAAAACTTTTCCGATCCGATACCATTTGTGAAAGTTATGGCCAAAATAGTGAAATGCAGTTTAGAATGGTCAAAATGAGTCCAAATTCAATTTTAAAAGAAGATTTGGGATCTTTGTGACACTGTGAACACTCTTGTATGGTCAAAATTACAGTTGGACCCTAAAATTGGCCTAGAGACATCCTACGCGTAGGATGTCTATATGCTCAGAATTTAACAAAATTTGGTCCAGAGACTCCCCTTAAGTCCAACAACACAATGGTATGATCAGAATTTCATTTGGACCTAAAAATGGCCTTGAGACATCCTACACATAGGATGTCTTTTTGCTCAGAATGACTTGAAATTTTCACCCCAGCTTCTCCTTGGTGTGCTGATCACAGTGGTGTGCTCACATGTTGGTTTGGAGTCCTAAATCAAGCTGGAGACATCCTACACGTAGGATGTCTAACTGCTCAGATTTTGTCCAAACTTGATCCCAAGATTCTCCTAGTGCTCAGCAACCCAATGGTATGCTCAAAATTGAATTTGAATGCCAATAGGTCAAGATTTGGGCTGCATAGGCTTCTAGTGCACTCCAAGAGTAGGATGTCTGACAATTCTTGTCTTTGCTTGGTAAATAGGACAAACAAGGTCCAAATTCACTTTTGAAAAAAAGTTCTGGAATCCTTGAGACACTTAGAACCTCCCTATATGGCTACAATAGAATTTTGACCACTTTATGACCCTGGAGACATCCTACGCGTAGGATGTCTTTTTGCTCTGTTTCAGCTCAAACTTGCACTGTAGCTTCCCCTTGATGTGCTAAACTCACAGCTATTTTTACTTTTTGATTCTGACACCTATAGGTTGGTCAAATGATCAAGAATATGTTCCAAAAGCCTAATGTCTATACTGATGAATTCCCAAGTCAAATTAACTCCAAATTGGGCCAAATTTGCCTAGGAGGCTTATCTAAGGCTATATGACAGCATGGTATGGTCACAATAGAATTTTGGTTTTAGAATTATGCAGTAGACATCCTACGTGTAGGATGTCTTTTTGCTCAGAATGAACCCAAACTTGGACCAAAGATTCCCCTAGTCTTCAGCAACCCACTAGTATGCTTAGATTTGAGGTTGGATGTCAAAAGACCCCAAAACTAGCTATTCTTGCCTTTTGTCCGTCCAAAAACGCTAAAGTCTATTCAATCTTCACTTTCACTGACCCAAATGAGATGAAATTTATCACATGCACTCAATACAACATTTAGAACATGCCTATGGAGTCATCCTATGGTTTGGTCTCAAAATTAGGCCTTGGACACAATTTGGGTAGGATGTCTGGCAATTATTGTCTTTTGGCTTTAATCTGTCAAAATTTTGGTCAAATTTCCACTTTTCAAGTGAAAATAGGGTAGAACCTACCTTCCAAACACACTGGTAACCTCAGATTTTCAAAAAAGTGCCCAGATCACCCTGTAGACATCCTACGCGTAGGATGTCTACTGCTTATTTTTTCAGATTGAAGTGTCCCTTATGCTTCCTTATGCTCTCAGCAAGTGCAAGTATGCTTCACAATTGCAAAAACATGCAAAAATCACTCAATTTAAGCCTTTTCTGAAATTTTACGTTTTCTGACTCCTCCTTTTGGCTTTTGGTCAACAAAAATAGGGAAAAACACTCAAGTCAATATGTTACTAGGGTAAAACCTACCCTTTGAACCCACTGGTAACCTTAGTTTCCCCAAATTCCCTGCCAAAAGTACCCTGGAGACATTCTACGCGTAGAATGTCTACTGTCTTAAAATGCAATTTTTTCTGGCAGTAGTATTCCCTATGCTCTGTAGAGCTCTCAGCAATAATCACAAAAACTTTTGGACTTCAAATCAGCTTCCAAACACAATTTACCGTCTTTCCTACTTAGCGTTTTTCACTTCTCTGATGAGCCTAACAGCAAATAAGACATGCATAAAGTACTCTAGATCAGCAATCAAGATATCCTACTTACCCTACTCCTACTCATCAATGTAAGATGGTGATTTTGATGTCTTGGTTGCTTCCTAGCCTCACACGGACTCTCAAGTCAACCTACCACCACATCTACCACTCCAACTCCTACTCTCTACACCACAACCTACTACTACCTAATACTACCTAAGACGGAAGATCCAGGCTAGACACACGCTCCCTAGACTCCTCCTAAGACCTAGAGAGTCCACCACCCTCTGATCCTATCTAAATGTAAAATAGTACTCTGGCACGCCAGAGGGACCTCTATCCTCAAGGACTAGTCTCGGTCACCTACTTCGGGCCCTCGTCCTCGGCAACGCCGCCAATGTTGGACGGATACGCCACGACGGACGTCAGCATAGCGAGAACTCACCTAACATATAGTGTCAACTAAGGACAAAGCTCGATCCGCAGGCGCGTGGAAGCAAGCAAAGGGTGTCAACCTCTACTCGACCGACTAATGACTACTTCCTACAGAGATATCAAATCTACATGCCATCGGTTCTGTGAATGTGAGAGTCTCCTATGATGCTACCGCAAGCCAAAAGCCCATTCGACGTTCTCGAAACGCCATAGAACTTGAAGGAGACCCTACTAACACCAATAGGTCGCTCTCCCTAAGGTCCATGAACCAAAATCCCAACCCTAAACACCTGGTGCAAAATCGCATAGGATGTTTGGTCAAAATTTGCAGGTCGTCGTTTTGAAAACTAAAGTGCCTAATGTGTAGCTCTACTCGCTCTGATCGCGTGGATATGCTGAAATGCAAAAATGGACAACATTTACTCACTGAAACTCCAAAAGTAGCTCGTGGGTGAATCTGTCAAAACACAGACGAACGCGCGTGATGTAAGCATCAACGCGTAGCTCTCCTCGCGAGCAACACACTGCTACTCTCCGTTTGTGATTCCGACCACCGTAGCTTCTATAGCACACACACACACACACTCTCACTCTCTCGCAGTCTCCCAACAACACAGAAGATCAGATTATTAGAAGTCCCTTTACAAAGCTTTAGGTTTTGGTTTATATACTAAACCTTAGAAAACCTAATGTTCGGCCAAAATGACATGATTTGTCCGTAGGCTTCTATAGAGCTTAATTACAACACTGTGAGCTGGCTTTGCTCATCCAACAAGCATCTTTGGCCAAAATACAATTGCCGACTTAAAATATGAAGTTCCCGTAAACATTACAAAAAAGGCTGTAATGGCTCAAAATAATAATAACGGGATATTTGATGATGTCCATGAGCTTGTATCTTCACATTACAGCATCCATCTTCGTCTTCGTCTTCATCACTTCATCAAAATATTTATTTGGAATCTTTAGAGAATCTTTGTGGAAGAGTTGTTGAAAGGTTGACCTGTCAACAGACCGCCTCTAAAGATAAATGCAATTCGGGTCACAAAATCCGACAACAAGACCATACAAGAGCCTGAAATTGATATCAAAATAAAAAACAATCAAGTGAAGGCAACAGTGATACTTGAATCAGGAGCTCAATTGAACTCGATCTCCTACAACCTTTACAAGCAACTTCAACTTGACAACCAATTACAAAGGACGTCGAATGAGCTCCAAAGTTATTCAGAACATCTGACTAAAGTTCTGGGATGGACAGTGATCAGAGTACATATCCATCAACATGATTATCCACATAAATTTTATGTGGTCGAAGATACGAGCACACAACATGCAGTTTTGCTAGGGAAACCTTGGCAGAAAAGTTATAAGGTACAACTTGATTGGTGTCACAACACTGTCAATATACAATCTGATTCGGCAAAACATCAAGTTCCTTTTGCTAAAAGGGCGGAAAAAGAACAATCACTCTTGCAATTGCTAGACAAAGGTAATCAGACCTTACCAACAACCATGGGCCAAAAAGGGATTTCAAAGATCACGTTAAGGCAGCAAGATCGAGTCCCAAAGGCAAAGACTCATAATACAAAGAATAGAAGTCACCAAAGTGTATACCAACACAAACAACAGGGTCAGTACAACAAAGCTATCAAGCAGATTTGAGTCCGAAAAGATCAATTGACCAAGGAAGAGAAACCAAAATTTAATTTTAACCCTCCAACCGCATATTATACAAAAAGGAAGCCAAAACCAAACTCTTGCCAAAGACAGATATGGGTACCAAAGAAACTACTCAGCATTCACAACCACCATAGCACGATCTGGATTCGAAAGCAACAAACTCAAGAATTGCCAATACAAAACTTCTACAACCAACAAAAGGCAAGTTCCAATCAACTAATATTGAAGGTTCAGTGGTGGAGACCTAAAAATAATAATCACAGATACCAACAGACTGAGCAGCCTCGCTTCCCAAAATCTATTGACAATCAAAGAAAGAACAAGAATACTTAAGAGCTTACTATTTAGACGACTTCCCCAAGAGGATACATCATTACAAATCTTCAACATCGACATGGTCGTCCAGGAGGACTTCGACTAGGAAGGGGGGAGGAACCAACACGCTACAAGTGTAAAAAGGGCATTGTTTTCCTTGAGTTTATGGATTTTTATGTTTGATTGCGATTATTTTGATAAAAATTGAATAGATATGCCCTAAAATATTGAGTAATAACAAGATGAGAGAGGACAAACACCAAGATGAGCCTCTAGGTCTGTGTATATATCTAAAATTAGAGGTTTTCAGGAAGAAAAAGCGAGAAAAAATGGAGCAATCCGACCAAAAATACTATGGATTGATGTATATAGTGGGTTGTTATGATATTACCTAATTATCTCGATTTTTGATATTTTCTGGGTCAAATTAGATATTTTCCTTTATTTTTAATTGTTTTTCAGCCAAAACCAAAGAAAAATAGAAAAAGCAGGTGAAACGACACTTTGGCGACAAAAGAAAAATATAGGAGTGGTCAATAAACAATTGACAACTTATGGTAAAGACGGGGTGCAAATATGCGAAAAAGTTGCGGAAAGCCAAATTGGCAGATCTTTGGCCAATTGACAAATTTTTCAAAAATAGAGCAACCGGATTCCAAATGAAGAAATTTCTGAGCCTAAAGTACATTTCACAACAAGATAGGAGCACATGTCATATTTGGTAAAAAGTGGTCCAGGAACCCCGATATAAGTTCTTTTGGGCCCACTTAATAGCTCATTTTCACTATTCACAAGTGAGAGAGAGCTTGAGAGACCTAGAGCAATGGTATCTTCTGCGACTCCATACGATGCACATGACACACCGATCAATGCCAAATATGAAAGGTAGGATCGTTACCATGATTTTTTCTTGTCCTACACTCTCTTTGTCGCAAAAAACTTCAAAAATCGGCAATGTAGCTTCGCCGGAAAGAAACCAAAAAGAGCCCGTAATGCATCATCCACCCAACAGGTTGCTACAAGACTTGATGGGGGGTTAACCCTAAGCTAAAAGAACAAATCGACGACCTCCAATGCGGGTTTAGGTCAACCAAAAAAACCCTAACTTCTTCGGACATGACAAAGACTGATCGGGAAAGAATGGCCAAAACGACGCAAAACTTTAGGAGAAGATACATCTCAAGCATGTCTTTAAGTCAAGTAAGTCTCCGCCTAAATCCACCATCAAAAGTGGGTCTAAACATGGGGCAAAGCTTCGCCACAATGGAGAAATCCCTTCGAAAGACTGAAATACCAAGCAGGGAGTTTCAAAATTGATCACTTGACTTTTTAAAGTGAAAAATAGCTAACAGGGCTTAAGGCACAATCACAAACCACCTCAAAGCATCAAAATCAGTTTTTATCACAGCAAACTTCATACGCGTATGAAGTCTCACAAACAGTTTTTGCACAAGAAACACTCACAGGAAATCACAGCATCATTCTGCATACCCTCTAGATGCAATACACAAAATTTCATGGAATTTGGAGCTTTTATAGGCACCCAAGAACCAAAAAACGCAAAGTCTCAGCCTAATCTCAATATTTGGCTTTAGACTTATAAAAAATGCTCCAAATCATGTGAAATTTTGTGCATATCATAAACTTAGCCCAAATATCTTATGACTATGCTCAAAAGTGCATTCTCTGAAAAGAGACATTATACGCGTATAAAGACTAACTCTGCAATAAGGAAGTGCTGCTCACTAACTGATCACCCAAGCCTGTAAAGTATATCATGCCAAGCCTCTACACCAAATTTGGAATGTATTGGTCATCGCTCACTTCAATTTCAAAAACAAAGTGTCTTAGCGTGAATTATGGCATTAAGCTCAAGAACTCTTACCCACTATCATGTGTGCACCTATCACAGCCTTATAAACATCATGGACTAGGTCTGCAATAAATCTGGATCAAGGATTCTCAAGTAGACTTTATACGCGTATAAAGTCTACAAGCCTTGATATAGTAGGCTAGCTGGGATTTTAGGCTTTTAGCACTTGGAAAACAACATCATGAGCCCTCTAACACACATCAATCACAATTGGAGGTGATATGACCTTCCTCCAATCAGAAAAGCTAAACATGTGTCATGACATCTTTTGAAGCCTTTCTAACACAATTCACAAGCCCAAATTCATAACAGAGTTCATGGACACTTTACACAAGCCATACAGCACCAGCCTATGGAGTTTCTAACTGTTTTGCATCAATAGTCTTTATATGCGTATAAAGTCTAAACTATTATTTGAGAGCCCAACCAACAATTTCTCAGCATTGGTTTGTGCACCATGTTACATACAATGCATACCTTCAATTTGGACAAGTTTGGGCTAGATAATGACCAATGGTAGTACAAAAGCAGAAATTTCCTCTTGTGGAGTATTCTAAACCCCAAACAATTAGTCCATATCCAAATGGGAATCAAAACTGATATTGGGTGTCCCAACAACACCAAAGGAAGCTCCAGAAGAAGCCAAGGCCAGCAAACTCAATGAAGACTTCATATGCATATGAAGCCTCATAATGGTTAAATGAGGGATTAGGGCAAAACTCTACACTCCAAGGTTTTTATCCCAACAAAAGTAACCCAAAGATCAAACCCCATCAAATTATGTAGCCATTTATCCATCTTAACCCCAATATTGGAAGCCCAAGCTCTATATGTGAAATTTGGCTCCAGAATCAGAAGGAGCATCCAAAATCCAATTTCACTGTCACAGATGTGTAACATGCTAATGTCTACTTACAGCCACGGTCCGAGTCATATCTAACACAGTAGACTTCATATGCGTATAAAGTCTCTCTGATGAGGAGATGAACCTGGAGATCAACATTGACCAATCTAAGCCTCAACAAACAGGATTATGAGTACACTTACCCAATTTCATCCCATTTAAGCCTCAAATACTCAGAAGTGAGCCCAAATCCAGTTTCAAGCCGGCAAAGAGTCAAATGCTCATAGCTGGTCCAAACAACATCCAAATTGAAATCAAGACATATATTCATGAAGTATATGATAAGTATTGTGCTTATGTAAACTATCACTCTATTTTGATCACTTATACTTCATACGCATATGAAGTCTCACAGCATCAATCAGCACCCAAAAGCAATCATCATCCTATGCATTGCACCCTTAGGCCCTAGGTAGCCTGTTTTTCAATTTAAGAGTCATTTGGAAAGATAAAAACTTAGAAAATGCAAGATTGGCTAATCACTTGAAGTGTCTGCGGGATCTATGGAGTCCAGTAAATCACCAGCAAAGAAGAAGAGGATGTCTGTAAAAGACATAATTGCGGCCAGTGAACCATATACACTGCGAGAGGAGACACTCAAGCCAGCCAAGGCCTTGATAGGTGAGGCAAAATTAGAAAAGGAAGGAGTTGCAGTGTATCAAGGCACCTTCAGAGACGCACAAGGCAACACAGTGGATATTACAAGGAATCCATGAGAGATGTTAGAAATGGCAAACAGAGAAGATTCCCTTACCCAGCTAAAAAGAGCAGACCTTCATAACTTCTACGCGGCTCCACCAACATGTGTGGATGTTCAGAGAGTATATGAGCTAGTCAGTTGTATTCAAAAAGATGGCAAGGCAGTGATAACAAGTTTGGATGGCCAGAAGACAGAAACTCTAATCACACCTCAAACCATATCAGATGCACTTGGGCTCCACAACAGGGGAAGCTCAGTTAGAGAAAGAAGAGACGAGGTGAAAGTTTATGCACAAAAGAAGTTTAATTAAACATTCGAAGATCTGGTGGACCCATGAGCTGCAAAGATATGCAAACTATACAACCAATACTTCCACATTTGCAACAAGCGGCCACAGAAATACACAACTCCTTCTCATGAAGTGGCAACCACTATAACCTGGGCTTTGAAGATCAGTGTACCAAAAGAGGCGAACTACTCTCAATATCTACATGAGCAGGTGATTGGCATAGGCATGAAAAAGCCCAAGTACATTGGAGGAGGAGAAACCTTGACAAAGATTGCATGTAAGGCAATCGGAGCAAGAGGATATTGGCTAGACCACCAACACAGAATGAGTGGTTCAAGGTAGCTCCTCTAAACCACTAGAGGACCAATTTGACCATTACATCCGGGCATATGAAGAGACGGAAAGGGTACTTGATCAGCAGAATTTAGAGCCTTTCATGATAGAGGAAATGTAAAACATCAAATAGAAGCTGAAAGAAAAACATCAGAAGAACAGGAGAAGAAGGATCAAGAGGAAGAGTAGAAGAAAGAGGAAACACCACCTTCTCCACCAAGATCTCCCACACCTCCTCCGAGCTCAAAACCATCTACACCCGAACCTCAATCTTCACCAAAAACAACAAAAGAGGCCACATATGCACATGGAGATCAAGAACAAGATAAAAGAAATACTTATGAATATCTCATCCAAGCTAGATTTACTCTGGCAAAGCTTCCATAGTGGTATATGGTACTCCAAACCCACCATGGGCTGCAAGGAAAGAAGAAGAAAGACAAGAGCTCCCAAGAAACAAAGAAAGAGATGATAAAGTGGAAAACAGGAAGGTAGACCATGGATCTCAACAAAGAACTCTAGAGAGATACTCACCACAACCCAGAGTGCTAGGGATGGTTCAAGTCCCCACGGTGCCTCAATGGAGACGCTTGGCTAGCCCATTCCAAGCACCTCTAGCACCAGTGCTAATCAGTATGGGTTATCAGGTTCCACTGGCTGGTCCAATCAATAGACATGATAGTTCGGAACCTTGTTGCAACAACAGAAGACGACATAAGAGCCGCTTATTAGATACTAGGTAGAGTCAGGATGCGGTCTCTTGCCATTGCTGAAGAGAACAACATGCTGCATACCAAGGATGACAACATGCAAATGGAACATGAGAATCTATCAAATCTGGTATAAGATACCCACCTGAAGGGCAAAGAAGTAGAGAAAGATCTTGACACTCTTACTGTAACATTAAGGGAATCTGAAAGTAAACGAGACACTCTCCTGCTAGAGATGACTGAAGCATCGAGAGCAATCAAGACTCTCCAAGAGCAAAAAGATCAATCCTTGGATGACTTAGAAGCAGCAAAGGATGAAGTCCTAGAGCTGAAGGAAAATCTAGAGCTCCAGGACAAGATAATCAAAAGACTAAGGGCTACACCAAGGATCGAGAGAACAAGTGCAGGAGCAGACACCCAAGTCATACAAGCACTGGAGGCACAAATCACCGCCCTACAGAAGGAACTATGGCTAGAGCAAAGACAAAGGATGCATATGGCAAAAGCATCTCTAGCCGTTGAAGAAAGAATGAGAGCAGAACACCAAGTTCTCTAGAAAGTACATGAGGAACTTCAACAGAACCTGGAAACATTGCAAGATCAAATGGTTGACATAGCTGAGAAAGCAACTCAGCAAGACACATTGGCGCAAAGACAAATCACTAACTTGCAAAAGGAAATAGCGGCTTTAAGGACATGGGAATCAGAATCAGGGCATAGTGAAATAGAAACAAATGCTAGAGATGAACCCATGGAAATTCCTGAAGGAGCCAAAGATATCAAGCACAAGGAAGAACGGGAGGAAACAGGGGAAGACCAAACAAACCCACTAACACTAGAGGAGAAGACACGCCTCCATCTTCTAATAGAGAAGACAACAGCAGAAGACCACTAGGCAGCCTTGGAATGGGAATCAAGAATGCTCCATTCTGCAGGAGTCCAAGGGGTGGCCCGACAAATGTACTTAGGGAGGAATGGATGCAACCCACACTCCCATATCCTTTCCTAAAGTATGAGGTAATACTAATCAGAAAAAGAGTCAAAGTAGAAGCCACAGAGCCGGTCTATGAAGGATATGCCAAGAAGACAGAGGATACAGGTAGAGTGGTGGACTCACAACCAAGATGGAGAAAAGCCTGGCTCCTAAAGTACCCAGTTTTTTTGAAATAATTGGTGGAGGCTCCAAAGATTATCAGAGATGGACTCCTATTTTGCCCAGTCCCTTGTGTTTGCACTTGGGAAAATCATTTCAGAATCCTGAAGGCTCATCCGAACTGGCTCAACTACCTGTCTATGCCTGCACCCAAAGGAGGAGAGATAATATGTCTCTTATATGGTGAAAACCTTGAAGGACACCATTAAGATCTTCACAGGCTCTCCGAATTTGACGTGCGTCATGATCAAAAAAATCTACAAAACCTTGTTGGCTTGTTTTAAAGTGTTCGCGCCTTCTAAAGCGACAGATTCTACACTCCTATCAACGGGCGACATATGATCTGTCAAAACAACCATCTCCAGAGGTTTTACGTCTGTTGTGTCAAATAATCATGTTCCTGCCCAGCTATCACATGCAAGCCTTTGAAGAAGCTTTCTACATGAGATTCTTTACTTATGATAGCAAGATATTTGGCCCAATGGTCACTTTGGGGAACATCCAATACGAATCGTACCTAAAGCTGCTAAACCACCAGGCTTCCACTGACACAAGATCAACTCTTCCTAAAGTAAGACCACTCATGTCAGGGATCACATGGACGTGGAAGGGGGGAGTGTTGACGACAGAATACAGAAGAAGTTTCCCAATACATTGTATTACTAATTTTTGAAGTGAAATGGTACCTTTGTAATATTTGAGCTGCCAATAGACCTTGTGGGAACGAGCCTCTAAGGAGGAATGTATATAATTCAACTTCGGTAACCTAAACCCAACTTTTTGAAGTTAATCAAATTGGTTTTATCACTGTGTGTGGAGTCTGAGAGAGAGAGAGAGAGAGAGAGAGAGAGAGAGAGAGAGAGAGAGAGAGAGTGACTTGATCTCTTTGCTATGTGCACTACGGAAGGCCCATTGCTGAAGCAACACCACCACTGCGTTAGCAATTGCAAGGGATTCCCTCCAACGCTAATAGTGTATGATATCAACAACGACACAAAGAGAGTGCCTACAAGTTTTCGGTGAGTTTTCTTGCAAACCGGGTGTCCATTTGGTGACTTCTTTGTACCTATGGGTTCATGGAAAGTAGGACTACACGTTAGGATTATACGCCATGAAAAACGGTAACTTTTATATTGCTGCCTGCCTTTATATGCGATTGTCGCAAGGGGTAGTTGGAGGTGGGTTATCCAGTCACAGTCCATAGGATATTGATCTCAAGGCAAGGAGAGTGTACCTTATGAGTTTCATGATGTTTCAAATGAGTTTGACCTAGATTCGGTGAGCGTTAGCGTTATAGTTTGGATTGTCTTCACTAGTGCGATCTTTGACCCGATTTTCTTATTAGTGATTGTCTTACAAGGTCGAGAAGTAGGTTCATAACCCTCTTCTTGTTTCCATGCGCCCATGGGTTAAGCTTCATCATCGGCCAACATAGAGTTGTTGGTTTTGTTCTCACTAGTGCTAGCGTTCGCTCGCGGCGTATCCGCCAACAAGAGGGGAAGACAAGTAGAAGAGTGGGGTAGTGATTACCAAGAAGAACCTGTAAGGGGGCTTGTTTCAGGAGAAGACACTTTTGGGGTGGGGATTGTACTGCAAGAACCTGAACACAGGCTACACGAGACCCCACCTGCAAACCTAGGAGGCCAACAAACAACTTCTCCCACATCATACCCACTTTTGGGACAATTGGTTAATGTACTGCTCACTCGTACAATCTTAAGGACAAGAAGACAATTGTAGTTTGTACCATCAGGGACAGGTACTTTACCTTTCAATCCACTCCCAATAAGAGTACTCAAAACACTTTTGATACCTCCAATGGCTGCACCAAATCCCAAAGTGGGCGTGGCAAAGTTCAGCGGGAAAAAGTCTCAAGATGATGACAGCCATGTTGATCAGTTTCAAACAAGGTGGTCTGCAAGTGGTTATGAGGTGTTACATTCGGATGTAGTGAAGAAAGAGCATTTTTGCACCAACACTGCAGGGTATGGCCATGGATTGGTTCTTGCAGTATGGCATGGTAGTTTTGCGGTAGAGATTTTTATTAGGTTCAGGGAGGATAAAACACCTAAAGACATTTTGAAGAAGTTGAGGAAATTGAAGCAGAAAGATTTATTGGTTGAAGATTATGTACAAAAGTTCAAAAACTTGAATGATAGGTTGGAAGCATCACAATAGCCTTCTATGGAGCAATTGGGAGACTATTTTTGTAAGGGACTCAAAAAGGAGTTCAGAAGTGCAGTGGCAGGGAGACCCCCATTAGCAAATGCACATGATTTTACTAATTTGGTGGAAGAAGCTACAAGAGCTGAAAGAAGATTTGGAGGTAAGGCAGAACTAAAGGAGAAGAAGAAGAAGAAGACTAAGGATTCACACTCAGAGTCAAAAGAGTCAGAGTCAGAAGATGAAGATTCAGATTAGGATACTGAAGAGGAAACTGATACTGAGGAGGAATATTGGTCAAGAAAGAAGAAGAATCAGAAGAAAGATAAGGGTAAGCAAAAGAATGAAAAGAAGCAGTAACTGCAAATGTAGTCAACAAAATCATTATGGAGAAATTACAAACAATTGGAATGAATCAGTTTGGAATGTCAGGAAAACCATATTGTCAGGTTTGTCAAAGATTTGGTCATGAATATGAAAATTGTCACTATAATCCAGATTTCAGGGGAAGAATACCTGAGTATATTACTCAAAAAATGAGGGAGGCAGCTGCAAATGTGGTAGCTCCTCAGGGTGCTAACAGGAGATATCAAGGACCTGCACCTCAAAGAAGGTTCCAGAATCCCAATAATTGGGGATATCAAAATAAGAATCGGGAAAATATGCAACAGTCACCATGCAATTATTGTGGGATCATGGGACACAGTCAAGGACTGGATTGTGAACTCTAGTGTAGACATTGGAATGATATGGGAATCCCTATTATCGAGTACAACGATAACAATGATAACAATAATAATCGACCTTCAGAACAGAATCAGTCACTTCCACCACAACAACAACAAAGACCTCCAGGTTAGGCTAATTTAGTGATTTTGAAAGAATGGACCGAAGAAACATGGACTGAGGAAGAATGAATTGAGAAAAAGGTAGGGTTTCCCAAAGAGAACAGAAAACTGATCAGCACGAGCAGGAGAGCAACCTTGCTCTAGAAACACCTAGGCATTATAATTGTGGCTGCACGGCTTGTATCCTAATTGAGGATATTCCAGAACCCAGTGGATGTACTGATGCCATGGTGGTCACTAGGGAAAAGGCCAAGGTTGGAAAATCCACCTTGGAAGAAGTGGACAACCCGGACGATTTGAACTGGAAAGATCAAAAAGCAGTAAGGACAAGGGAACTCAAGGAAGTGCAAGACTCTCAAAGAGAGGGTGTACCACCTGAGGATTGGAATTTTGTTATAAGATCATTGAATGACCAGGGAAGAAGAACTTCAGACCACAGTCCGACTGTACTACAAGAACAAGTTGGTGGTGATGAATTTTATGAAGCTTTGTTGTCAGCTCCGATAACCATCACAATAAAGAAAATGTTGAGGCCAAGTGCATTTTCACAACAATTGTTAAGAACTATAATTATAAAAAAAAAATCATGGAAGAATTGTCATGAAACTATTTGTGGAGGGGTGGCAATTGTCTCTTCATTTATTTGACCAAGCTTTTGACTCGCCTTTTTATCTCCGCCTCCTACAAAATAAAAAATTTTCAGTTAATTTGTTAGACAGACCGAGTCATTTCCAAAATGTATGATTTGAAAAGAAAATCCCGCTTCTTCGTGTGATTGTCTCCTTCGCTCCCCAATTAATAATTAATGTTTGCAATTCTTGCTAGCTGGATCAGAAATTGCCAAAACGTAAAACCTTCGAGGAGGGAAAAGAATACGAGAAGTCAAGTGAGATCATCGCTCCTCGAGTTATTGGACCCTCGCTGGAACTATTGGGCTAAATACTAATATATTTGAGATAAACCTAATTAACTTAATCTGGTACTAGGTATATTATTTTATTACGGAAAGGGGGTGTGTGCGAGTCGTCTATCTAAGTAAAAGAACTGATTTCCCCAGTTGCACCTGAATTGATAATTTTATTAGAGGAGGTGCAAAACTCCACGAATTACTGCAAGTGAATGTTATGCAGGAACCAGAGCATTCCGCACAATCGGTGAAACCGCAAATTCTCACTGATCAATTTCCAGAAATTCGTTAATATGGTTAAAGTGGAATGTCTTGAAGTCTTGGCAAATCCGGGTTTTCTTTTTCCTGTCGCGTAACTCAAGTCGCGGGAGAGAATGCACAATTAATCTCGTTACATAACGCCCGTATCGGGAATGCTTCAACTTATCCTTTTCCCTTATCGGAGACATTATAGGTGGATATGGGAGTTGATTTATTCCAATCTTGCTTAATTTGCCGAAGAGACAACCCATATGAAACAAAAAATAATTAGAGGAAACGGCTTCCAAAAAAGAAATTAAATAAATTTTGGAGAGCTACCAATTTACAACTTCTCGAAGAAATCTCAGTTATTCTATCCGAACTCATTTGGTGTGAATCCTGATAGTCGAGACGGAAAGGCGGAAGCAGGCCCGGGTAGGATGATCACCTTTTAGATTTCTAACTTAACTCGTCATGATAAGCGGGCACGAAAGCCGAATGGATTGAAAGATCCATGTTCGGTTTGGGAAGAGATCGTGAATCTTTGAGAATTGAAGATTTATAATCTACTTTCATTGATCAATTTATTAGAAATCGTGAAAGGACAATTTTGAACACGATTCAAGATGCGGAAGAGCGCCACAAAGAAGCGACTGAAAAACTTCAGAGAGCTCGTCTTCGATTGCAACAAGCGGAAATGAAAGCGGACGAGATTCGCATTATTGGACTTACGAAAATGGATAGGGAACGGCGAGATCTCGTGATGCAGCTGACAATGATTTAAGGGAACTTGAAGAGAGTAAAAATTATGCAATTCGTTTTGAGAAGCAACGAGCAATTGAGCAGGTTCGACAGCAAGTTTCTCGACTAGCCTCCGAAGGGGCTTTCGAAAGCTTGAACGGTCGTCTAACTAATGAATTTCAGCTACGAATGATTGATTACCACATCGGCTTGCTCAGAGCCATGGCTAACAAATCCACGTAATCACAGCTTTCAGCCTCCATCTTATCATGAAAAAGGTTTCATTTTTACCTCTCCTTTTCGCAGTAATACTTTTTGGCAAAAATGGTAATAAACATTCAACCTGACGAGATTGGCAGCATCATTCGCAAGCAAATCAAAGGGTATGTTCGGAAATGAAAGTTGTTAACATCGGTACTGTGCTTCAAGTGGGAGACGGAATCGCCCGTATTCACGGACTTGATGAAGTAATGGCTGGCGAATTGGTGGAATCCGAAGACGGTACAGTTGGCATTGCTTCGAATCCGGAATCTGATAATGTTGGGGCTGTGTGACGGGTGTGATGGTCTAACTATACGAGAAGGGGGTTCAGTACGGGCAACGGGTAAGATTGCTCAAATACAGTCAGTGACTCGTTTTTAGGCCGCGTTGTAAATGCATTGGCGCAACCTATCGATGGAAAAGGACAAATCCCAGCTTCTGAGTTCAGATCGATAGAATCTTCCGCTCGGGGATTATTTCAAGACGCTCCGTGTACGAACCCCTACAAACAGGTCTGATTGCTATTGATTCTATGATTCCCATCGGTCGTGGCAGCGAGAGTTAATTATTGGGGATAGACAGACTGGCAAAACGGGCAGTTGCTACAGATACGATTCCAAATCAGAAGGTCAAAATGTCATATGTGTTTATGTAGCTATTGGCCAAAAGGCTTCATCTGTGGCTCAAGTAGTTGACACCTTTCGGGAACGTGGCGCCCTGGAATACACCATCGTAGTCTCGGAAACTGCAAACTCTCAGCCACTTTGCAATACCTCGCGCCTTACACAGGGGCAGCTCTAGCCGAATACTTCATGTATCGCAAACAGCATACTTTGATTATCTACGACGATCTCTCTAAACAAGCTCAAGCTTATCGACAGATGTCTTTATTATTGAAACGCCCGCCGGGCGAGAAGCGTATCCGGGAGATGTTTTTCACTTACATTCCCGCCTCTTGGAGAGGGCCGCTAAATTGAGTACCCAATTAGGGGAGGGCGTATGACAGCTTTACCCATCGTTGAGACAGGCAGGAGATGTCTCGGCTTACATTCCTACCAATGTTATTTCTATTACCGATGGATAAACATTTCTATCAGCAGATTTATTTAACGCCGGGATTCGACCGGCAATTAATGTGGGTATCTCTGTATCTAGGGTAGGCTCTGCAGCTCAAATTAAAGCAATGAAACAAGTAGCCGGTAAATTGAAATTGGAATTGGCACAATCTGCAGAATTGGAGGCTTTCGCGCAATTTGCTTCCGATCTCGATAAAACTACTCAAAATCAATTAGCTAGAGGACAACGCTTGCGCGAGCTTCTCAAACAATCTCAGTCAGCCCCATTAGCGGTGGAAGAACAAGTAGCTACCATTTACACCGGAGTTAACGGATATTTAGATGTTTTAGATGTTGAACAAGTAAAACGGTTCCTGGTTCAGCTACGGGAATATGTAGCAACGAGTAAACCTAGTTTTGGGGGAAATTATTCGTTCTACAAAGGTGTTTACGGAACAAGCGGAAGCCCTTTTGAAAGAAGCAATTAAGGAATCAACGGAACTTTTTTTACTGCAAGAGAGATGAGTATGACTGATTAAGCCCCCACATAGCATAGCACAGAATCAGTTCGACACATCAGCCGAACACTCCTCCTGCATTAGGGTTATTATCACGAAATTACGTCCAATAGGATTTGAACCTATACCAAGGTTTAGAAGACCTCTGCCCTATCCATTAGACGATGGACGTATCCCCCCCCCTTCTTTCGTTTCCCCCTTTCCGATTTTCAATGTTGGTTTGACACATTCACGTATAGGGTACGCCCAGTCGGGAAGGGGCTTAACTTCTGTTTGCTCAAGATTCAGTTGTCAGGTGGAATATAAGGTTTGGCTCGAATGAACGGGGATGGGATGCACTAGTAAATAGGAGAAGTGGTGTTGTGGCATAATTAGCAGCGGGTAGCGGGAATCGAACCCGCATCAGTAGCTTGGAAGGCTAAAGGTTATAGTCGACACTAACAAATAGTTGTGTTGCCGCTAATTCAAAACCGAACTTGGACGTTTCGGTCCATTCGGCTCCTTCATGGGAAAAATCTGGTTCAAGATTAGCATGGATTTGCCTAAAACGTTTAATTGATCGTACGAGCCTACGCTGCGAAAAACGGAAGGTAGCTGCCCCCTTCCGTCATTTCACTTGACGAGGACAAGTAACTTGGATTGGCTACCCCAATCTTGAGGAAGACACGACCTTCCCAGACTCCACGTTTTTTATAAGAACTCTTTCTCTTTTATCCCATCGCTAAAGGAATAAAACTAGATGCCTTTTAAGGCGCCAAAATACATTTCTAGCATAGCACCTACGTCGGTTTCGGATGCATCCCGTCCCGGTCGTATGTGCAGACCAGGGGGTATACTTACTAACTTCTCAGATGATCCTTTGGAAAAAAAAAAGATTGTGTTACTGATTTTTTCTTTTATTTCGTTCTTTATTTTTTTTTTTTTTTCAGGAAAAAACCCTTAGGGAAATATATCTCACCGAGTTGTTGAAACGAGGATCCCGTTCAACCAAATAGATGTTCATTAATCTTGACAAACCCGGATTTATTTATTCCAACTTTCTTTCCCAGATTTATTCTCTGAGGTTTAGTGACGATGAGTCAGCTATCTTAGACGTCTACCCATAGATTTTTTTTTTTATTTATCTCCCGGAAGTAGAAATTAAACCAAGTATTCTTGGGGTACCAAACAATTCTGCTTCGTCACTATCTTCCCTAGTTCTTGAAATGAATGAGTGACGAGATTGATTAATCTACCTCTAATTTTGGAGAAATAATAATAAGAAAACACATATTTTCTGCGAAGATAAAGTTTTTTCTTTCAGTTAATTTAGCCGAGATACGATCCCTCAACTATCAAAATCACTGCGAGACGAGTCACACTTTTACCACTAAACTATACCCGCTACGATACAAACTTATTGTAAATATAAATAGATAGATGTAAATAGAGAGATTAATTGCACAATGTTTGTTGAGACTTGCACAAATCAACATATCTGCATTGGTATAGAGGGAGCCCCCTCCCCCCCCCCTTTCCCATTTCTTATGAATTGAATGAATCCCTGTAAATACAAAATTAATTGCGGAACAATCTCATAAATTACCTTTACGGATAGCCAATAGTGCAATTACTAACGGTCCCGATGCAGCTACAAGTGTGAGTACGACGAGTTGTGTGATTATTTCTAGATTCATTACTTCTCCTTAATTTAATAGATAGATATTTTTTCTCTATCTTATCTATCTATTTTGACAAATATATTTAAGTTAAGTGTCGAAAAGATTCTCTGCCTGTTTTTGAAATGGTATGGTATATATAAATAGCTCTCGTTTCAATCAATTGATGTGAAACTATTTGTCAAAATCAGCATCAGATAGTACGTATTTAGCGACGATCGCTGAATGTAAGTTCCTACAAACTGAAAGCGAGGCTGGTAATCAATCAAATCTATTTATTTATCCTTTATTTATCTATCCTTACTGAGTGAAGAAGGGGAACAGAGAAAGAAAAAAAAAAAGTATGATATCAACTCCATGTGACAAGGTAGCTATTCAACCACTCCCAAGTCTACCGTATCTCAGGTAAAATATTTAGCAATAATTATTGCTATTCAATTCAATTTGATTTGGAAAAAGGAGAAGTGGCTTAGACAACTCAAATCCGGTTGGGATGGGAAACATTGATTTCCAGCAAAAATCCCTATTTGGGAAGATATTCTCAAAAATCTACTTTTTATTACCACTTTTACGTTGCATCCGTAAATAGATAAGCAAGAGGGGGGGTCCGACATCTTTTCACAACTTTGTTGTGAAAGAAAAGTTTTTTTTCTTCTCTTCTTTCAAAGATTGTACAAAATTTGACTCCGATGTTTAATTAAGTTTATATTCCTACATTAATACTTTGTTATTATAGACTTACACACTAAATTAGTGTTAAAATTGAGTGAGGCCGCAGGCACCCTAAGTATTTAGGAGAGATGGCCGAGGGGTTTAAAGTGTCGGATTGCTAATCCGTTGTACAATTTTTATGTACGAGGGTTCGAATCCCTCTCTCTCCCTTATTACTCAATTGGCTAAATTGATGTAGTATCTAATTTTTGCCATCGATAAAAATGAAGTGAAACACTACTTCTCCTTCAATCTTTACGACCGGGGTTTCGTCCGGGATCATTTGATAAAAATCCAAATACAAAAAGCGAGACAAAAAATATGACCACTGCATAGACAAATAGTTTGAGGGTAAGCATGATGTAACTCCATGTCTACAACTAAAGGTGATAAATAAAA
Organism: Adiantum capillus-veneris; assembly: GCF_014529385.1. NCBI lineage: Eukaryota > Viridiplantae > Streptophyta > Polypodiopsida > Polypodiales > Pteridaceae > Adiantum > Adiantum capillus-veneris. The sequence continues at coordinate 5,271,649 of NW_028221436.1, forward strand.
GGAAAGAAAAATTTTTACTCGCTCAAAATCTACATTTTCTTTCTTTTCATGCATCTCTATATGCATTAATCTTCTATGTGAAATCCAAACCCCTCTTCCCCACACTTTCTTCTTTCCAACCTATACCCCGTTTGTGAGAGCTATTGGAGAAGTGTTGAGAATCAACAGAATCTGGATTCAACCGATCTTTTGGGTATTATCGAAAACTAACTGCGGCTTGCCAAACAAAAGCTAGGAGGAGAAAGAACACCCGGGATTACCGGCATTACGTCTACAATTGGATCGAAAATGGCATAAGCTTCGGGTAACTTGGCCAAAAGGGCATCGCCAAAGTGAAGAGAATTTTCTAGATAAATACTGTACGAGACTGTCATGTCTACTCTCCAGTTATGGAACATGTGATTTTCTATTAACATGTCTATGTTTTTATTACTTTATTGTTTGATTGGGCAACTTGTCGGACATCTAGATTTTTTTGTTCACGTACATAAATAGGATTACGTATTATCATAGATTTCTGCATCTGAATGAGGTAAGTATCAGGAGATTCAATTCTTAGTTAAACCAAATCTCTCCTAAATAGGCTTCCAATTAGTTTTCTTTCGCCAAATACCGGCAATTCCTATCAAATTCAATTCACCTATTCAGTTGCTTTTTCCTAGGAGGTTGAGTCGTTAAGTTGGGGGAAGCGGTTGACAGTAAAGCCGATGTGTGAGATATTGGTTGCAATAATCATTTGTGGGGCGTGGCCAAGCGGTAAAGGCAGCTGGTTTTGCTTCCCGTCAGTCGGAGT
>NW_028221436.1:5272641-5325091 GCF_014529385.1 Adiantum capillus-veneris
AAATCTCCTCGTACTTGGTATGAGAAGGCTGACACTCATTTGGTCAAACGAGGCTTTTGTAACAATCCAACAAAAAGCACATTGTATGTAAAGCGTAAGGGTGATGTACTTCTCATTGTGGTTCTTTATGTGGATGATTTGCTGATCATTGGACCAAATGAGAGACACATTGCTAAACTTAAGGCTAATTTGAATGCTAACTTCAAGATGAAAGATTTGGGACTGTTGCATCATTACTTGGTATACAGTTTAAGCAGTGTGATGGTGGTATTGCCTTGTGTCAGAAAAGTTACATAGAAACATTGCTATGTAGTTTTGGATACATGTTTGAAATTTAGTCTTCATGATGCTGGTGATCTTGCAGATGTCACTCTTTACCAAATTGTTGTTGGAGGCCTCATTTATGTGTCCAACACGAGGTCAGATATTTAGTCTTCAATCTCACAGGTCAACAGATTTATGCATAGCCCACGGTCTAAGCATTGGCAGGCTGTTAAGAGGATTTTCCGCTACTTGAGTGGCACTTTACATCTTGGCTTGTTTTATCCCAAGGGTAAATCATTGTTTCCAGACTTACATGCTGTTTTGAACTCAGATTGGGATGGTTGTTTTGACATGCGAGTGTCCACAAGTGGTTTTTGTTTTATACTTGGCAATTCATGTATATCATGGTTGAGAAAGAAGCAACCTACTATGGACACTTCTAGTTGTGAGGCTGAGTACATGGTAGTCTTCACAACTACGATTGAGTGTGTATGGCTCAGATGCCTTATGATTGATTTGGGTGTTGGATAGGACACTACCAACACTATCTACACTGACTGTTAGAGTGCATTGGTAGTTGTGAGGAACCTAGTTTTTCATGCTCGCACAAAAGCACATTGAGGTGCATTACCACTATGTCAGGGAGATGTTCTCAGGAGGAGAGATCAAGTTGGCTTATGTTCCAACACAGGACAATGTTGAATTTTTTTTCACAAAGGTGTTGTCTTTTGAGAAATTTGAAGCTTTCTGCAAAGCTTTGGGCTTAGTCCCCTTTGTGGAATGATCATGTCCTCAAGGCATGGCATTTCCCTTTACTTTATGTTCCATCTCTCGTTCACCGCATCACTCCAGGGGGGATTTCTTACCATATACATGTGGTAGTGATGCGTGTGAACACACTTAGGACCGCCAGGGAATTTTTTTCCCTTTGAAGTAGGAGGTTTCCCCCCCCCCCGTGCATTGTATATACACCCACCATTCTAGGGCTATCCATCTTTTCCATTGCACACTAAGTAAAACACTCTCTGTTGTGTGCCTTGAGCTTCCTTTGTCTTCTCCAAGCTATGTGTGTTTTCTTGCAATCCTAGTTTCAACAGTAAGCGAAGCATGTCTAAAGCAGAACCTAAAACATCTAAAGGACCAACCAGCTGAGGGATATCTAAAATCTTAGTAGACTTAACCGTGTTGATTTTGTTTAACATTGCTTTGCCCTTGCCATCATTGTCAGATTTCTTGTTGTCTTGAGACTTCTTTTTGTCTCTCTACAATTTCTTGGAATCCCTGTTCATGTGCCCTTTCTTATGACAATGGTAACACTCAACGTTACGCATAGATCCTTTATATTTGCTGCAAGGAGTCTAACAATCTTTACTCTTGCCACAATCTTGATTATGACCCCTCCGTCTATGTAAAGTAGCAACATAACCATCAACTTGCTTAGCAAGCTTCATAGATTTCCTACAAATTTCTTTACTAACAAAACCAGCAATCACATAATTGTAGACCAATTTGCCCTTAGGTGGGGAGTTACTTAAATGGCTATGCAAAAAATATCCCACAAGGGAGGTAGAGATCATAACAAGGATATAGATTGTACTTCTTTGTCAAAATCAAGTCTTGTGATGTCAGCTAGGTGAAGAGTATGTTGAACTCATTTAACTGTTCAGAACTATGTTTCCTTCTTTCATGCAAAGCTCAAATAACTTCTTCATCAAGTAAATTTTGTTACTTGTGTTCTTGCTCCTGCACATATTGCACAATTGCAATATGTATTGGAGCAAAGTTCAAATAGCTTCTTCATCAAGTAAATTTTGTTACTTGTGCTCTTGTTCCCTTACATATTGCACACTTTCTTTCATAAGGCTTTAAAAGAAACATCATTAACAATAGTGAAATACACTAACTCTACAAGGTGGAGACAAATAGTGGATCTAGCTTTGCATCAAGTCTAAGAGATGCGGAATACAATAAGGATCTAGTAGCTAGGAGAGTAGAGAGAGATACGATGCAAAGTAGATTAGTGGCAAATCAAAAACTTTAGATTAGCACACTATTACAATGTGATGGCGTCATCCACCCATGCGCTCTCAAGGTAGAACTTAGATGGCGATTTAGACAACTAGAGCAAGTAGGAATACAAGGACTAACAATCCTTACACAAGGATGTGTTGTGTGCGTCAAGTGTGCACACCATTCTACCGAACTACTCATGAGAAGGCTTCCTTATATAGATGTAAGGGAGCCTCTAAATGCCCATGTGCAGCCGCCCTTAGATAGCCAAGTCCAAGTAGGACTCTCCCATGCGCCCATGTGTAGCCGCTTTTAGGTAGAAAAGTCCTCCAAGAACTTGGCCACCGACCACCAGCCAACGACCACTGGCCAAAGACCACGGACAACGGCCACCGGCCACCGGACGGCCATTTTCCGATTGTCTTCCGGTCGTTGTTCGGCCAAAATATTCCGGTGAAAAAGGAATATTCCGGCCTTGAATTTTCTCCATACCATCCACGATCACAATATAGAGATCTCATCAGCGTGCAAAGCTGGAATCCACTGAATATATTGGCATCATTGGCTTCTCCTCATATGGGGGCTTACAAACTGTGCAACATATATTGTGGTGGCAAAACCAAGAGAGGTGGGCATTGCAAGTATACCAACATATGGTATTTTCCATTGTGCATCCGTGTAGTCATTTCCTTATTGGCACTCAATAAGATGTCCTGAATCTACTCTTTCCATTTGAAAAATTTTGTGCCATCAAACTTCCTCATGTATAGATGTCTTTCTTGGAAGAAGAGGCCATAATTGCAAGCGTAAAACAGTATGGCAAGATGTAGGTTGACACAGTATGATTGCTTCCACGCGCTGAGGTGGTCCGGGGCGGGCAACAAGAAGAGTGGCCTCTAAGCACCCTTCTAGGCTCCCGTGCTGCTCAATTGGGTTGGGGTTGGAAAAAACAACAACACACACACAAACCCGCAACCTAACCCTACACAAATTTGGGGCACCACCTAGTTTTGGATGTGAACTAGACGCGCAGAGAGAGAGAGAGAGAGAGAGAGAGAGAGAGAGAGAGAGAGAGAGAGAGAGAGAGAGAGAGAGAGAGAGAGAGAGTGCTCGGACTGCTTTGAAATGTATCGGCCGTGATCAAGCAAACACAATTATATATGTAAGAAAGAGAGAGAAGGGGGAGGGGATGCTTGTTGCATTAATACCTTCTTACAAATCTGTCACGACCAATCAAAGTGAGATTAGTATTTGTTCAACATAGCTTGAGTAAATTACACCACAGCACATCACAAGAAAAGCCACCCCAATCACTGTCTTAAGGCCAAGGGAGTCCTCTCCACCCTGTCGCCCTCTTACAGTATGTGGAATTTATGGCTGAATTGATAACAACACCTTGAGACAAGCTATCAAGAACTTAAAAAACACCAAGACACTTACACATCATTGTTGTCCATTACTCTATGTTGGAAGAGAGACAAAGTATCCAAGCTTAGTCCAAATCCACCCTCCTTGATTCACCAAATGTTGGGCTTACACTAGTAGGAGAAATGATAGATTTCCTACTCTCAATTGAATGATCACTCTCTCTCTTACAATTGCATAGAGTTCCCTTGCTAATCACCCCTATTACAACACATGCACAAGCATACGACAATGAGCTTCCACTCAAGAGCTCCTTCTAGAGAGGTTGAGCTTGGCTTCTCAAGCTATAGCATAGTGCTCTTGCTTATGGCTCCCCCCTTTTTGTGCTAGCTACACCTTCCTTTTATAGCAATTTTGAGGGCTAGGGTTACTCCTCTAACCATGGTTGGGTTAAATTTTCAGCACTTATCTAATTTCTTTTGCTTGAAATTATCAAGAAGTTGGTGGGGATAGATGTAGAAAGAGAGAGAGGAGAGAAGTGGAGGTGATTGGACTTTTCATACTAAGTTAGTGTTAGTAAATTAGTAGAGTTAGTATTTTTATTGATTTACAAATGAAATTGGATATTTACAATGGGAGTATCCATGTAGGATACAAATAAGGAAGAAAAAACTCTTAATAAGTAAGAAACATGGATTTCTTACAATGTCGATGCTCCAAGTGTCTTGAGTAGGGTCAATTTTGACGCTTGTTGACGGTCCACTAGCTTTGACGGTACGTTTTTTCTCCACTCTTGACCTTTCTTGGGAGCCAAGGTAAGTGAACATGAGTAATCAATCACCATGATGCTGTCTTTCAAGAGAAGAGGCTGAGTTTTGTGGTTTTTTTTGATAAATATGGGTAATATGGAAGAGAAAAAATGAGACTAGGTGGTAAATTTGGAATGGAAGTGTGTGTAGGAGACATGAGTTCACCATGGTTTCTCTTATTCTTCAAGGTTGAGAAGAAGGTGAGTAGGGTGCAGAGAGGAGTGGTGAGAGAGGTGGGGATGAAGAGTGGAGAGGTGTGTGTGAAAGAGGAAAATGGTAAAGTGGTGGAAGAGGGAGTGTGGCTGCATAGCATGGGCAAACTGGGGTCCACCAATAAAATCATAGCTCACAGCTCGTAGCTCAAAAAAATATGAAAAAATTTGAGGTGAAAGTTCAGCCCACAAGCTACAACGTTTGTTTGTATCACCTTTTCAAATTGGGGGAGTATGCGATCTGTAAAAATTAAGCAAAACCGACTGTTTTTTCCACTGCACAAGGTCCTTGTGAGGTCCTTCTTTGGATGATTCTTTTGAATACCTCCAAGAGTGAGCTCCCCATGGTGCATGCATGCATTCCACATACCCTTGACCTTATTTGGTAGGTCTATAATTGAAGATATTATTGAGATCATGATATAAGTGAATAGTACAACTAAGAAAATCAAATATTGAGGGGTCTAAAAAAATATGTACATGTCAAATATAAATAATATAGGTGGAAAAAAAATAAAGGGGTCAAAATAAATCTCTCTCATTATAAGTCTACCATAAAAAGATGAATATTTTTTGTGTTCTAATTTATGAGAGTAAAAGAGAATAGATGTAGGAAGGAAAAATCACAATAGTGAAAAAATATACACATAAATAAAACTAGTTTTTTTGGATTTTTGTTGGGATGGAGTTACACCAAAAATAAGAGAAGCTTGCATGAAATTATTTTTATATGGAATAAAGAGTATGCAAAATGGTAAGAAAAAATATGGTAATGGTGAGTCAATGTACATAGCATAAATAACACACCATAGGTAGAAATATTTAAATAAATACCAAAATAATTATGAAAAATCCTTTTATTTAGGTCCTATATACAATGAAATATTTAGACACAAATGGGCCATAATATACTTATAATTTTATTTTTATTTTTTATTATTTATTTATTTTTGCCTCAACTAGCCCAGTGACTAGCTAATTGAGGGTTTTTAAGAAAATATGGAGAAAGTCCCCTAACTCACACACGCCTATGTACAGTGAAATGGTAGGGATAACCAAAATGTTTGAGTGATTTTATAGGGTGAGGTAGTTTACTATGGCCATTATGTAAAGTCGAAAAACGGCTATCATTAGCCCTCCCCGAGGATGATGGTATATTCATGTACCATCATAGAGCATCTTTTGCAAAGAGAGTGCTTCAGAGTCCTTGACGAGGTCTTCATTGTTTGGCCCCTCAGAATTTTGGTTTGAGTTACACTCATGCTTCACGGAACAATACCTACATGAGATAGCTGCCTTTTGACAGATCTTTGGTTGATCCTTTGGTAGAAGGCGACTCAAATAAGGCTTCAAGCGATACCCGTTTACCTTCCTAGAGTGCTCTTTCCCATTCAAGTCCGTAAGTTGATAGTAACTTGAATTGAAAGCCTTCTTAACTATGTATGGCCCTTGCCATCTAGTTTCAAATTTGGCATTAAAACGATTATCGAGTCGATTGTCATACCTTAGCACAAGATCTCCTTCATTGATGCCTTTGTCCTTTAGTTTCTCGTCAAGCTTCTCCTTCGCCTGCGTAGCTTTCCTCTTGTAGCACTCGTATGCTACTTCTCTTTTCCACTCAAGCTCAGCTAAGGTAAGAAGTCAATCCATCCATGCTTCTTGATCATCTTGTGCTGCTTTGCCATGAAGTCGCATTGTTGGAATGTTGAGCTCAATTGGTTGTAAAGCCTCTTGACCGTAGACTAAGTGAAATGGTGTAAACTCCGTGGCTTCCCTATATGTGGTTCGATACGCCCACAAGGCACCCTCCAAGAAGTCATCCCAGGACTTTGTCTTGTTTCTCACCATCTTTCTAATGATGCCTGCAATGACACCATAAGCTTTTTCTACCAGACCATTGGATTGGGGATAGTAGGGTGTACTATGACGATGTAGAATGTGAAGTCCTTCACCGACCTCTGTGATCAAGCCCTTTCTAAACCCTGGACCATTATCAGAAACAATCTCCAAAGGTGTGCCAAATCTACAACAAATGTGAGTGTAGACAAATTTTCTCACTGTCCTCTCATTTACCTTTGCCACACTTTGTGCTTCTACCCATCTTGTCATGTAGTCTATGGCCACCAAGATATACGATTTCCCATTTTTAGTCCTAGGCAATGGACCCATAGCATCAATGCCCCATTTTTCAAATGGACCATTTGCAAGGACTAACTGACGGGGACCATGTAACAGACGCTTGTTTCCATTAATCTGACAATTGTGATAGATCTTACACCAATGTTGAACATCAATGTGCAAGCTTGGCCAAACATATCCGGCAAGCAAAATCTTTTTTGCAGTGAGTTCCTGTGCAAAATGACCACCACATGCTTCCTCATGCAAACCTTTTAGAATGGCAGGGATTTCCTCAATAGTTGGTACTCTTCTGCACACTTGATCCTTCCCTCTTTGATAGAGGGATCCTTCTAGAAAGAGATACACGCTTGCCTTTTTCATGAGTCGCCTCTTCTGAGCCTTCATGAAGTCTTGTGGAAACTCACCCTCCAAAATGTAGCTAATAATGGGAGTCAATGACTCCAATCCCTGGTATCTCGGTTGCTTGACAGTTGTTGCCACCATGATGACCTGCACTTCTTTCTCAACATATGTAACTGCTTGTTGTGCAAGTAAATCGGCATCTTCATTCTGTTTCCTAGGAATATGATATAGTTGCACTTCTTCAAATTGATTAAACAATCTACGAATGGCATGAAATTTTATCCTTAAGCTTTCATTCTTGCATGCCCAAATGCCTAAAATTTGCTTCACAATGAGAAGTGCATCCCCTTTTACCATGAGACATTGTATACCTTGGCCAATGCATATCTTTAAACCATGAAGTAGTGTGTCATATTCTGCTTCATTGTTGCTAGTTGAACCTGGTAGATTGACCTTCTCTTGCATGACCACCTCCCCACTTGGGTTGAGCAATACTAGCCCTCCCCCTGCTTTTCCTGTGGCTCGTCGAAAAGCTCCATCAAAGAACAAGGTAAAAGCATTAGGAATACTTTTAGGTGGTGGCAATGGTAGGGTCTTTACTTCAGGCACCTTAATCTCCTTCTCATGTACCCTATAAGTAAGGATTCCTGCCAATTGTGCACGCACACTATCTTCTACTTTGAAAGAGTATTGAAACTCTTGCAACTCCATAATCCACTTTGAGATCCTAGTACTAAGATTCATTTGAGATGACACCCAAGGGAACAATTTTTCTGCAGTGAGAATTACAAAAGGTTTTGGTAGCAGGTAGGATCTAAACTTTCTCACCACAAACATGAGAGAAAGCATCATGAGTTCTGCCTCTGTGTAGCCTCTCTCTAAAGCATTCATGACCCTACTAGCAAAGTAGATGGGTCGCATCCGGGTACTATGGGGATCCTGTTGTAGCAAAACCGCTCCAATTGTTTCTTTCCCAACACTAGAGCTAACAAAGAATGTGTACTCCCAACAAGGAGGCATGAGTGTTGGTAACTCTGACAGGATGACTTTAATGTTACAAAAGTACTCTTCAAGCTCATAAGACCATGCAAATTCTACTTGTTGTGTCAACTTTTGCAAAGGATGAAGCAACTCCGAAGCTAAGTGAATAAAGCGTGACATATAATTCACCTTTTGAATGAATGAGATGACCTCTTTGAGATTCTTGGGTGATGGGAGCTCAATAAGAACCTTTGCCTTTGAAGGATCCACCTCAATGCCTTTATAGGAAACCTTGTGACCAAGCAAGATCACTTCATCCTCACCTATGTGACATTTGTCGGGGTTGAGTTGACCTCCCATGTCATAGAGCTTCTTTAAACCTTCTTCTACCCTTTGTAGATGCAATGATTTTGAGCTATAAATGCAGAAATCATCAATGAACACCCTAATTGACTTTCCAAAGAATGCTTGAAACACCATGTTCATGAAATGTTGGAATGTTGCAGGAGCATTTGTTAGACCAAATGGCATGACTCTAAAAGCATAACAACACCAAGGAGTGATGAAGGTTGTTTTTAACTGATCTTCCAATGCGATACCTATTTGAAAGTAACCTGAGTAGCCATCACACACAGTGTACTTTTCATGACCAGCTACCTCATTTAGTATCTCATCTTGAAATGGGAGGGGAAAGTGATCTCTTTTTGTTGCCTCATTGAGTGGACGGTAATCCACACACACTCTCCACTTGCCATTTTTCTTAGGAGTGACAACAACGGGAGAGACCCACTCTGAATTCTCCACTGGATAAATGAAACCTGCTGCTAGAAGCTTTCTTACCTCCTTGAGTAAAGCCTGCTCCTTGATGACTCCTAGCCTTCGTAGATTTTGAGCCTTAGGTGTGGCCTCTGGCTTCAACTCAATTTTGTGTTGAACAGCATCTACTCCACGCACATCGATGTAGTCTTTAGCAAAAAGCCTCGGAAATTTCCCTAGTACACATTTGAACTCCTCTCTTTCGTCCTTTGTAAGTGTTGTAGACAACATACCTTCTAACATTCCTTCATCTTGCACATTTTGGTTCTCTTGAGTACCTACCTCTTCCAAACCTCGAGAAGAGGTCTCCTGGTTGTTTGACTTAAACCTTATCCCCATGACTTTGATGGAAGACTCCTCTTCAGTAATGCTGCCACTACTTTCTCCTTCTGAAGTGCTATCGGTCCAGCCTTCCTCCGTTTCACTTTGAGATGATTCTTCATGGAGCTCCTCTTGGCATTGCTCCTTCATGTCAAAGACAACCTTCTTATGATTGTCATTCCTGCAAATTAGCTTTCCACTCTCCCAATCCTGCAAAGCTCGCATTTTCATTAGCCATGGTCTCCCTAGGATAAATGGGTAACCATTTCCTTTGGTAGACATGACATAGAAATCCACTGCCTTCTTAATGCCAAAGGCCTCCACAAAGACATTTTTACAAATGCCTACACACCTAGCTTTGCTATTGTTTGCCATCTTGACTTTAATTTCAGGTGTCTCATGGATGTGCATGCCTAGTTTTTGCATGAGTCCCTCTGTCATGATGCAAATTTGTGCACCCCCATCCACTAGACCTTTCCTAACCAATCTTCCTTTGATGTAACAATCTAGCACAGGTGTAATATCCTCATTCATTTCAGCATGTGCAATTTTTACAACAGGCACACTCTCTTTTATCTTTCTCCTAGTGCTAACTGCCTTCGTTAAGTCCTTCTAACTTGTGGGCATAATGCAAGAAACTGAGGCCATGAGATATCAGGACCCTTACCTCTCATGTCTTCCAATAGGTTGTATGGAGCCATACCATGTCCAAGAGGGAAGTCTTGGAGATTGATACGACGTCGAGTCCTCTTAGCTTCCTTGGTCTCCTTTGTCTTCTTTTCTCGTCCATGGTCACTTTGTGATGTGACACCTTCTTTCTCTTTACCTTTTCCTTAGCCACGCTTAACGCCATTTGCTTCCATGTCAACTTAATTTGAGTTTGTCACCTCTACTACATGCACATTTGGGTCTGGCAAAGGTGGAACTCCTTCCACTCCTTGTGGAGGTGATCTTGCTCCATTTGGCCTTTGTAGAAGCCGTGGTTGCTGACTAGTTCCTTCACTTTCATTCATCACTGGGTAATTCAAGTTAGGTCTCCCTGGCTCCCCACGGGGCCAAGGAAAATTATACATCCCATGTCCAGACTCACCGCAATTCCAACATTGCAAGACTCTCCTAGGTCGTGAATCTCGCTCTTCAGACTTCTTTGCTTGTCCCTTTGGACCTACAGCTTGTGCAAGGTGAATTGACAGGCTGCTTAAAGATTCATTTAACTTCTCAATCACTTCCGCCGTTACCTTAGGAATCTCCCTAGATGTTGATGCTTGTGACTTACCTTTGGGTCTAAGACCTTCTATTGGAACCTCTCCCCTTAGGCACTTGAGTTTCCTATATTTCTCAGCAGCCCTAGTTTCAGCTGCATCAAAGGTAGCAGGTGCACCCGCCTCAACTTTTACCTTAAGGTCAGGAAAGAGTCCGGCTATGAACCTCTCCTTCTTTAGAAACTCTGCACCATCACCAGGGTACCACCCAAAGACGTAGAAACTCTTTCTTGTACAAGTAGTAGTCATCTAAGTCTTTTTGCTTATGAGAAACAATGTCTTGCCATAGCTTTTGAGTGTTTTGGGGATCAAAGAAGTATCTCTTGAAATGATTCACAACTTCCGTGTAATTCCCTTTAACTTCCTCAGGCAAAGAGTCAAACCAAGTGCTAGCATCTTTCCTAAGGACCACCTCAAACATCTCTACACATTCTTGATCAGTTACTATCCTCTTGATACGACAAGACATCTTGAAATTTGCTAAAAATAATTCTGCATCCTCTCCAGGCTCTCCAAAGAAAAGAGGATATCCGGACATTTGGCGTTGGGCCTCCATTGAATCGGTTTCAAAGTGACAACACGTTTTTGTTTTTCTTTCTTAAAAAATTAACACAATAATGTTTTCTAAATTGCAATCTATTCTACAACAAAATAAAAATATTCACATCAAATGACCTATGATAATCAATAAGAGGCAAGATGACAGGGTTTGGTGATGCGAGAATTTCTCCTACTCTTTGGGCACCAAACATGAACACCATACGTTGTTGAAAATGGATTTTTCTACTAATTGCAATGTTTATTCTAATGTGTGGAGTGAAATGAAAGGGGAAAACCTCTATTCTTGGGCCATTATCCATGGTCTATGCATGACCTAATTCTTAAAACAACACAAAAATATAGACGTCCAAACTAAGGTCGTACCTAATGAGAGGCAAAATAAAAGGATTTACTGATTTGTTTATCTCTGCCAGCCTAAGAGGACCTAAAATTCTACGAATTACACGTTGAAATTGCAACTTAGTACTAACAATTATGTGTACCTTTTGCCTTGCAATGGGAATGAAGGGATCATACAAATTCTCGTGATTCATGCAAGCTACTTGATTATGCTAAAGGTTGAGCCTTCACAAAAATACACAAGTCGTCCTGAGTGGGGGCACCAATTTTAGGCGGTCCGGGGTGGGCAACAAGAAGAGTGGCCTCTAAGCACCCTTCTAGGCTCCCGGGCTACTGAATTGGGTTGGGGTTGGAAAAAACAACAACACACACACAAACCCGCAACCTAACCCTACACAAATTTGGGGCACCACCTAGTTTTGGATGCAAACTAGGACGCGCAGAGAGATAGATAGATAGATTTTATTATCGTCCTCGGAGGTCAAATATGACCTATGGGACCAAAGTTACATGTGATGTAGTATGTGTATGGCTGATGAGTGACTCTCGATGCTCCAAAATTGTAGTGATGAGAGTCGCAATGGAGAGCCCACACTTTGGCTGGGAGAGGAAAGTGTGTAGGTCTAAGTTATGGCTGAAAATGTGAGAGAAGCATGTTCGGATGTGATCAAAAGCTGAGCACTCTAGTAGTGTGTGTGGTACTCAGACTCTCGAACTTGCAGTGAGCATAATGTGCACAATCGATTTGACTCTTCTCCATTGCCCCAACGCCCTATCTCGCATCGAAGGAAATGGGAGCTAAGCCGAATTGCTGCGATAGTGCGTATCGCGGACAAGGGAATAGGCTCAAGCATGTAAGTGTGAGTACGGTTTCCTCTCTTAGCGAAGAACATGGTTTTGTAGTTGGGGGCAATATAGGTGGTGTAATGTATGAAGCGTGACCCACCGGATTTCTCCCAAGCCGTAATACATTGGCGTTGTAGAAAAGCTTCATTCACTTGAGAGTCAATTGAAGCATCATGTCGCAAGTGTAATGCATCCCATCTCCCAAACCACTTCTTTATGTCTTGCATCCATCCCGTGCTCAAGATCTTGCTTTTATGCATCTTTTGAACTTTTTTGCTTGCTTTCCATGCAATGGTAGGAAGTCGATGTGAGGGGTTTTGACGCATCTTTATCATGTACTCCACAACCCTTTCCATGCCCATAACCTCAATTGGAAGAGATCCCGACTCAAGAAGTAGGAGCATATATGGTGTTTGTGTCTTAACTTGGAGAAAGTTTGTAAGAAAATGCTTTTGGACATTCTCAAACTCTTTCCACACTTCAACTCCATAAAGAAGAACCGGTGTCACCAATGCATCAAAAAGATACTTCTTGAGAACCCAACACTTGATGTTTCCCACATTACACATGTTCTCAAATGCATAATATGCTCTCTTTCCCGCTTCCAAACAACGCATAGCACATTCATGCCACTTGTGATTGGATGGAACCTCAAGGCCAAGGTACTTAGAGCTCTCAACAACTTCAAGTGTCTCGTTGTTGTACACAATGCATGGCTTCTCCTTATGGTTGGTTTTCACAAGCATAACCTTTGTTTTGGATTCACTTACAATCAGCCCACTATGCAAGCAAAAGTTCTCAAGGACAACCATAAGCTTTTGTGCATCTTCTAAAGTGTGTGCTAGAAGCACTACATCATCCGCATACAACAAAAGCGTGATTACCGCATTGCAAATAGTGACCTCTTCAATGCCTTCTTCTTGCATAAAGTCAAGTACCATTTGTTCCAATTGATCGATGCATAGACCAAAGAGAGTTGGTGACAATGGACATCCTTGTTTAACCCCAATAGTGCTTACAAATTTTTTTGAAATTTCTCTTCCCATGTGCAATTGACAAATCACCTTCTCATAGATTCGAGAAACCGCAAGCATAAACTCACTTGGCACTTGGAGTTCTTCCATCCTTCTCCACAAATTGTTACGTGGAATCATATCAAAGGCTTTCTTAAAGTCCACAAAACAACAATACAATCGCTTGCCTTTCAACCGACTTTCCTCCATGAGAACACGAAGAGTGACAAGATGATCAATGGTGCTATGGCATCGACGAAAACCCGCTTGTCCCTTTGCACGCTTGTCATTCTCTTCATCCCAATCACTCAATTTCATCTCCATTATGCACCCAAACAACTTTGCCATAAGAGACCCAATCATTATAGTCCGGTAGTTGCTTACATTCTTTACATCCCCTACTTTATGCAAAGGCTTAACCCAATTAGTACTCCAATCATAAGGCATACCATGTTGAAGTGCAAGGTTGAACATATCACACATCCACTCATGGATAAAATCTCCCGTCCATTTGATCATCTCCGGCTTGATACCTTGAAGATCTCCCGCTTTGCGAGTGGCCAACTTTTCAAGCCCACCGCATACATCCTCAATAGTAAAAAAAGACGGCATACATGGGAGTGAACCATAAAATGGCATTTTTTCAGTATTTGCTTGCTCATATAATTGCCTACAATGTGTGTACATATCCACTAGACTCAAGTTACCAAAATTCTCAACCCGCTTGCCTCTCAAGTTTCTCCAAAATCTTCCACATGCATGTGCCTTTTCTTGGACTTGAAATTCTTGTTGCTTTACTTCCCATCTTCTTCTCTTCTTTTGAATCAATGCCTTGTATGTATGCAAATGACTTTGATAGTTGTCTTTGTCCATAGTTGCATCAAGCTTTATCAAGGACTTTCGAGCATTTTGACATTCTTTATCAAACCACCTTTTGCGTGATCTATCTTTGTTGATACCATGGAGATGCTTTATGGCAAAGCATTCTTCCGCACAAGAACAAATAGCTTTCTTGAAAGCTTCCCATTTAGTTTCCAATGGTGCATCACATTGAAGCTTTGCCATCCATAATTTTTGCTCAACCATTTCAATGTACATTGGTGCCCGTTTGAAATCCATACATAGTGATAACTTCTCTTTCCTTTGGCTGAGATTATCATGCTTAGTTGCTTCTCCACATGAAAGGTCAATACATAAGGTGCGATGGTCGGATTCTGGGGTCCATTGACCAAACATAAAACTCTTTATGCGATACATGATGGCTTCAGAGAGTATCATATAGTCAATCACACTATCCCCATTATGTCTCCTACATATAAATCCATTGGTTTCACTCCACAAAGATACACCATTGGCAATGAGCATACCCGTGCTATTACACATGTGTAAAAGTAACTTTCCATAGTGATCCGGCTCTTTCTCATCCATTGAAGTACGATCATACAAGTGAACTTCCTCCAACTCCCTTGAAATGTATGGCATATCAAATTGTTGAGTATCATGTTGCAATGTTTTAATGCGAGCATTCATATCCCCAAATACAATAACATCACCTTCACCTTTGAAATAAGCAATGTCCTCTTCCAAATCATAAAATGGTTGATCTCTATCCATGTAAGCATAAAAGGGAGAATCATGATGAGGAATGTAGCAACCGGCTACAAAAATGGGTGCTCTTTTTGGTGTCATAATTTTCAGCCATACATAACGTTTGTACTTGTCATCTTTCACAATTGATACAAAATCTTCCAATCCTTTCTTAATCATACATGCTAACCCTCCTTGTCCTCTTCGTTGCTTGAGATTCTTTGACTACATCAATGAATGTACATTGTAATCCTCCAAGCCGTTAATCCTTTGTGTATCATGCTCCCAAGTTTCAACAAGAAGTACAACATCGGCTTTGCTTGTTAGTTCATCAATGCCAACCCCCGTATTCCATGGGTATCCATTACAATTCCAAAAGCGTATTTTCAATTCTAACTCGGTCTCATAGGTCACGCATTCCTATTTGCTTGAGAGACTTGCCTCCTCCTTGGGCACATTTTCTTCATGAGAGATCTCCTTGTTTTTATTATTCTTTTCCTCATATGCCTTGCGACGCATATTTTGTTGCTTAATAGTGCGATCTTCACATACAAAACATTTTGTATCCCTCAAATAGATCCAACTATTATCAAGGATAATCTTTCGCTTGGTCTCATCCGGCATGGTGCATACAATTGGCCGTTCTCCTGAGCGAGGAGCTCCTTGCTTCCCCACTCTATGTGCTCCATAGACCATAACTCTGGACATGCCAAAGTGGGTTTTGAAGAAATCTTCAATAACAATGGCAAGAGAAGGAGGTGTCTCTAACTTCTCTTCGGGAATTCCACGAATAACAATGTTCTTGGAACGTCGCTCCCGTTCCTTCAACTCCTCCACATCCACATTCTCAACATTCTTTGTTTGAACCATAGCTTGCATGAGTGAGGAATTAGAAACCACATTGCTACCACATACATCAGCCCAAGACTTGTTTGTGCATACATTTTTCATGTCCCATACATCCCGGCTCATAGTGTCAAATTTCTCCTCTTTCAATACATGGTCATGCTCTACTTTGCTCATCCGCTCCTTCAAAGGATTCAAGTCCACAAGAGAGCGTTTACATTCCTTGACTTCCTCTTCAAGTTGCATCAAACGTATTGTTTTCATCTCAAGTGTCCTCTTGAGATTCTCATTCTCAACCACAAGTACCCTTAGTGTGCCATTCTCCATTGCAAGTGCTCGTACGTCTTCGCCTTGTTTGTTTACGATCTCTTGCAATGATACCAAGTACGCCATGATCATGGTTTCCGATGTCGTTGGCCAAAGAAGAGCTGTCAAGCTTGCTACATTAGCAGGTGAAGAAATGCCAAATTGGATTAGTGGGTGTCGATTAAAGAAATATCATTTACCATTAACACAGGATATGGTTCAACAAATCCATCAAGAAAAACAAAGGATGAAGGAGAAACAAAGGGTCCAAGAAGAAGCCCAAGTAGAAGCAAAAGAACGCATTGCAAAAAGAAGGCTTCTACAACAACAACAACAATGTGGATCACCATTGCTAATCAATGCCATTCGACTAACGAATTTTGATGAAGACACAGTGGAGCCGATAATTGCAGTCAAAGTGGGTAGCAATCAAGCTGAATCGACGGCATTGCTTGTAGCTCAAGCAAATTTGATCTCTTACAGATTATACAAGCAAACAGCTGAAGCCCAAAGGTCAACTACATCCTCCTCCACAAGTGCTAGAAAGTAGTACATCACATTCGCTGAAATCATTGGACTGGATTATATTGCATGTACAAATACATCAATATATTTACCCACATAAGTTTTATGTGGTTGAGGATGAAAGCACACAACATCCCATGTTGTTGGGACAACCTTGGCAAAAAGAGTATAATGTGCAGATAGATTGGAATGCGAATGCAGTCAAAATTCAGCATGCACAAGAACAATAGGTGATATTCTTTGTTCAACAATCCCGGAAGAATCAGCTGCCAGCAATGCAATCACTGGACAAAGAACCAAAAGGAAGGGTGCCACTAAAGAACAACATGATACCCAAGGCTAACCAACAGGGAACTGTCAACCATGTTCACTACAAGTATAAAAAGTCACCGACCACAGTGAAAAAATCAAGGTTAGCAACACGAGAAAAACACGTATGGGTGCGGAAGGATAGAAATGACATGGCAGACAAACAACAATACAACAGAAGAAGTCAACCGAAGCAGACAGTTCAACCAAAAACCAAGGGAATAAAACAGATATGGATTCCAAAGAAAATGCTCAGCAACAACTTAAATACGACTCGCATTTGGATCCCGAAACCAAAACAAAAGGAACTCCCTTCAGTACAAGCAACAACGGAAGGCAAGGACACACAACATATGAAACCGACAAACCAATCTATGTGGGTGCCAATCAGCAGCAAAACAATGACAACCGCGGAAGTAGCAATAAACCTACAAAAACCGGCAAGGCAAAGCTACAAATGGAAAGCAAAAGAGACAAAGTCTATGGCCAATTCTGCCACGCAAATTCTCTCCAAAGAGACGACTACGGCCATATCGACAATAGCGGCAAACCAAGCGAATTTTGCAAGAAAGACGATCCAACAAAGAGCGGTGGAGTTACAACTTTTACTTGCCAAGAAAATTTGCCGACCAAATCAACAACAAACGGGAAACCTCAACGGCGAATGCCAATAAGCATATTGCTTATACCCTTCTTTGGCACAACATTAATTTTTCCATGCATTGACCGAGTATGCATCTACAGGGCCACATTACACGGCCAAGCATTTGCACAATTTTTTCAATCCATGCACAACACATACTCCGAGGCGATACCTTGTTGTTCGGGAGGACTCCGGTTAGGAAGGGGGGAGGCATTCTTGAATGCGGACCCAATGGCAAAAAAAGGCATGTTTTTCGACTATTTCAAAGGGTTGTCGTTTGATTGTGAAATTTTCTGGACAAACCCAAGTACATATGCCCTTATACAACATGAATAGACAAGTATATGGGGCCAAACACCAAATCAAGCCCCTAGGTGTGTGTATATAAGTGAAAATAGCCATTTTTCGGACGAAATATTGGTAAAACGGAGAAATCCGGCCATAAAAATTGCATGTGAGTGTATATAATATTTTGCGGTGATGTTTTTGATTTATTATGAATTTTGGGGATTTTCTCGGTTTAATTTTCTATTTTCCTTTTAATTTTACTAATTTTCGGTAGAAAAACTTCAAAGATACAAAAAGCAGGTGAAAAACGGTCGTAATGAAAAAAAAAATATGGGCATGATCAGTGACTATAGGACAACCTATGGTACAGTGGGGGTGCAAGTATGTGAATGAAGCGGAAAGCGTGTTTTGGCAAGATTTTGACCGAAACGTCAAATTTTTCGGAAACTGGGCAAATGGAGTCCAAATCAAGAAATTTTTGAGCCTAAACCGCATCTCGCAAGAAGTTGGGAGCACATGTCAAATTTCATGAAAAGTGGTTTAGGCCCCCATTATAAAAAATTCTCACTTCATTTTAAGCTCATTTCCACTATTGACTTTTGAGAGAGAGCTTCTACCACCTAGAACGAACGGAACTTCCACCAGCTTCTACGACGCGCACGACTACCCGACAGGCTCCAGACATGAGAGGTAGGCTCACCACCTTGAGCTTTTCGCGCATGTTTGTCGTTTTGTCGCGAAAACTAGCGTAGGGTTCACACCGAAAGTGAGCAGTAGAGACCTACAAGTAGAAGTGACCACCTAATGGCTAACCCAAAAACAATGAGACTTCATCGGCAGCTTACCCTAGCATAGGAGACCAGTCTTGGATGCCCAAAGGCAGTAGAAAACCATCGGGAAAAACCCTAATTTCTAGAGCCCCGCAAGAGGCCACCAAATGGAAAATTGGCGGAGAGGCGCCCAAATGCTACCAAAACTCATGGGTAGAAGCATCTCAACATGCTCGACAAGTCTATGTAGCCCACATGACCAAAAGGTGACCCTAAGCGGCACTAAACTTCAGAAACGGCATCAGACACACAAAGCGTCAAATAGCTCTCGCGGCCAAACCGCATGTCCGTTTGCCACCAAACTTCACGAGCGGCTTTCCTAGACCATCAACAACCAAGTCCAATGGTGGTAGACAACCACAAGTCATCGAAGACATGTAAACGCAACCACGGGTGCTTCTAGAGCGACAAATAGCCAAACGAAGCTCATGTGAAGCCAAAGTCGACAAAAACCATATGGCAAGGATCCCCAAGGGATCGGGAAGCTATGGAGACCAACATCAAGAAATTTCATCGCCGAAAAGCACTCCAAAAGTCAGAAAACGGCTCGGAGGCTCTGAAATCGACACAGGGAGTTACTTTCTATCTATTTGAATTTTTTGTTGAAATAGGGCTTAAAAGGGACTCAGGGGGACTAAGGGCAGGCACCAATAGCAGTCTCCACAAAAATTTCATCAGGAGACATCCTACGCGTAGGATGGCTCAAGGCCATTTCTGGGCACCAAACCCAATATCTCTCATCACACAAAGTTTCTGAATAGCCTTTACATGCTAGCCACCAGGTTTCATCACATATGGACAAAAATTGACCTCATATGCATGAAAAAAACGCAAAGTTAGGGCATAGAGGCAATAATGGGCCATAGGCCTACTAAAACTTGTTCAAATCACATGAAACTTGCAGAATACATTCATGAGCACATTGCCAAGCTATCTGTGTGGTCACATGCAAAAAATGATGAAATAGACATCCTACGCGTAGGATGTCTAAATGATAAATTTGGCCCACAGATGGTGTTTTTCAATTCCAAATCTCTTCATATCACCTTCAAGAGCTCATATATCAAGTTTCAAGCCATTCCCATCACTTTTGGCCCCCAACACCTCCAAGATACACTTTTTGAGCCCAAAAACACTACACATGGTCTTGCCAACAACAAATCTTTTCTAAATCAAAATCCAAGAGCAGGGCCATGTTCAACAGGTCAAGGACCACCAGCATGCCAAGTTTCACCAAAAACTGATGAAAAAGACATCCTACGCGTAGGATGTCTAAATGATAAATTTTAGCTAGAAAGCCAATGTGAGCACATGCAGGGTTTCCCAAGTTCCTTTTAAGTTTTATTTTCAATTTTCAAGTCATTTGGATAGTTAAAACTCAATTTCTCAGCTGATATGGAAAAAACTCTAACTTTGGACTACTGAGTGCAACAGGATCTATGGTAGCTGCAAAATCACCGGCAAAGAAGAAGAGAATGACGATAAAAGATTACTTGGAAGAAGTGGAGCCGTTTATCATCCCAGAAGAAACTCTAAAGCCAACCAGCACGTGGATTCAAGAGGACTTGCTAGAGTCTAATGATCTGAAGATCTACCAAGGCGTGTTCAAAGATACTGAAGGAAATGCAATAGAGCTACCCATGCTACCTCGGGAGCTCAATGAGTTTGTTAGAAGCAAGATGGCAGAGTACCTAGAGAAGATAGATCTCCATAACTATTTTGAAGCTGTGCCAGCTGGAATTGACATAAAGAGTGTGGGAGTTTGTAACTACAATCAAAGAAGATGGAGTGGCCAGAGTCACTGATCTGCAGGGCAAGCCGAACACTGTGATTGTAATCACAGAGAGAGTAGTGGCAACTGCACTAGACCTCTCCAACAAAGGGAATAGTGTAACCAAAAGAAGAGATGAAGTCAAGGTATACTCTGAAAAGAAGAGCAACTACACCTTTGAAGATATGGCAAACCCTAAAGTGGCGGTCATGAGCCAGATTTATAACCAGTACTTCCATATGTGTACAAAGCGTCCACAGAAGTACAGAATGCCGCCTGGAGCCATTGCCACCACATTCACCTGGGCAATGCAGAAGAGCAAGCCAAAGGTGATCAACTATGCTGCCTATATCCATGATAATCTGGTGAAGATGGGCAACAAGAACCCCACGTACATTGTGCCGGGTGAGCTGATAACGAAAGTGGTTTATGGGGCATTGCACGCCAAGGGAAGATGGCCTGACCCTCCATCACAGAATGACTGGCTAAGGCTCAAGGAAGATAAAGAGGATGAACCGCCCAAAGCACCCAGAGTTGCCACATGATTGAAGCGCCGGTTAGAGACCGTGCAAGAGGAGTAGCCAGAGTTGAAGAAGGGAAAGAAGGAAACTATACAAGTGCCGATCAAAGAGACAAAATTACAGAAAGCGGCACGGTTAGAAAGATTAATGGAAAGCTTAAGAGCGGAAAGAGCACTCAAGGGAGATTTGAGTGAGTTATGGAAGCCATCCCTGGAAGCCATGTCGGGATCATCCCGAAGGGTGCATAGAGATAGATTTGAAGATTACATTAAAAATTTTGAGATCCTGGATGCTACGGCAGAAAAATCTCTAACATCCCATTTACAGAAGAAGAAGTGGATGAAGTAAGACGACAACTGCTAGAAGACCAGGAAGGCCAGGAAAGAGAGCGGAAGACCAAGGCGGACCGGGACTTCAAGAAGAAGCCACCAACTCCACCGTCAAGCCCGGAGTCCAGCCCACCACCATCACCACCTCCTCGTAGCCCTCCACAAACCAAGCAAAAGGAGGAGGAACAAGAAGATTTTCAGCAAGAAAAGAGCCAAGAGCAAGAGCAGCAAGAAGAAGATGAACAGAAAGAGGAAAAGATAGATCCAGAGGAAAGAAGGTTTAGCACATTTCAAGATCTACTAGCTGCGGGATATTCAAGAGAAGAGGCAGCTACAATAGCATTTGACTTGGCAAGCACAGGGCCCAAAGAACAGATGCAGAGCCTGCGGTTAGTAGAACTAAAAGAGATGGCCACTGATATAGTGGACCAGCAGCGACCCATCAATGATTGGGATGTGGTGATGAATAAGCTAACCGGGCTTAGGGCACAATCAATGGCCACGGAAAGTGAGGTTGACAATCTCAAAGCCAATGAAGTTCAGATCAAGGCTGAAGTTGACTCTCTCCAAAAACAAAGCCAAGGGCATATAGAGAAGGAAGCAGAGCTGCAAGCCAATCTGGCCACGGCATTGCAAAGATGCCAGGAGATGGAACGAGAGAATCAGGCAGCAGCTAAAAGACTGCAAAGAGCTGAAGAAGAATACAGAAAACTCAGCAAGACATTGACAGATGCAGAGAGGGAAAGGGACAACCTAACCCTACAACTTGCTGAAGGATCCAAGGAAGTGGAAACACTGAGAAATGCCAAGGAAAAGGTAGAGCTAGAGAATGAGGCGAGCCAGGATGAGGTAATAGAGCTTAAAGACCACATGAAAGTCAAAGATCAAACCATCCAACGGCTACGGGCATCTCCTGCCAGAGTCAGAGCTGTTAGCTCGACTCACACCACTTCAGAGACGGAGCTTTATGAGGAACAAATGAAAGAGCTCCGAAAGGAGTTAACCTTAGAGAAAAAGCAGAGGCTGATGATGGCCGAGGGGTCAGTGGTCATGCAAACCCGCATGGAAGAAGAGCTCAAAGCAATGCAGAATGAGCTAGAAACCATCAAGAGAAAGCTCGAAGAGGCAGAAAAGATAAACGCAGGTCTAAACGACCTCCTTGTGAATATGGGAGAACAAGCTGAAGTAGAAAAGAAGACATTTCAGAAGAAAATAGAAGAGCTGAGAGGCCAGTAGCAAACAGAAGAGCAGTTTAGCACCGGGCCAGCAGCCATGGAGGGAATAGACTTAGAGAATGTGGCAGATCCAGTGGACACCACCATGCAAGAGGAAATCCTTGTAGGACCCTCTCAAGAGCCACAAGATCTAACACAAGAGGAAGAAGAGAAGCTGCAAAAGGCAATAGAAGCAGCAGTCAAAGACATAGCTAGAGAAGCTTTGGAATGGGAGCAGAGGGTCTTTAAGTCAATGACTATTCAGAAGATAGATGTCAGCAACCTTCGGCGTGAATGGCTACAGCCCTCTCTCCCATATCCTCTGCTGAAATATGAAGCTGCCATAATCAACAAGTGGATCAGTGCCATTGTACAAAGCAGACATCTCCAAGCCTGAAGGAATAAAGTTGATAGTCAACTCTCAACCCAGGTGGAGAAAGGCATGGCTGACAAAGTATCCACATTATCTAATCCATCTGGTAGAGGTACCTAACCTAAGTTTCTGCCCTCTACCAAGGATGCGGACGTGGAAGGCCCATGAGCTATTGCAAAGAATCCAAACTACTTGGCTAAATTACCCGAAGCTGCGAGGCTCGAAGGCAGGCGAGAGAATAAGTGAGCAATACATGGTGAAAACCCTAACGGGCGCCATCAAATTGTTCACTGGCTCGCCTGACCTATCTTACATTATGATGAGAAAGATTTGCAAAATACTTTTGGCAGTCTTTGAGACGTTCAAACCAGGCCAGGAGACAGACAATATCTTCTTCTTTCAAGATACATACAGATGTGCATACGATCTGTCTGGTCAGCCTTTCAAGGAGGTGATACATGCATTGTATCAAAAGATCATGTTTTTGCCATCCTATCACCTCCAGGCCTTTGAAGAAGCTTTCTACACCGGCTTCTTCACAATCAACACATATATATTCGGCCCGACGCTACTAGCTCAACATGCAAGATATGAGTCACTTCTCAAGATGAGAGAAAGCCTAAGATGAAGAAGCAGCTCAACAGCCATGTCGGGGACGACATGAACAAGGAGGGGGGGAGTGTTAGAAGTTGGACACACCCTACGGAAAATGACTGCTTGACGGATTATTATTATTTTTAATTATTCATTTATTGAGAAAACCCGACATTTCACCTTTGTAAATATTGGGACTTACAGAAGTTTCCAGATTGTATCCTAGTTTTGACATTTAGATTGAGTAGATGGTTAAATTGGAACATTAGGGTTTGAGATTGTAAGGTATTTATACCACTTTTTGACCTTAATGAAAAAAAACTTTTTGTCATTTTAAAAAACTTTGAAGTCTATGAGTGAGCGTATTTGTACGAGAGAGACTGAGAGCTTCATCTTGATGCTACGCTCGCACCGGTGGTCGGAATCGAGTGCGGAGAAGTGCAGTGTGTTGCCCACGACGAGAGCTACACGCCAATACCTACATTGCGCGCGTACGGTCCGGTTTTGCGAGCTCCGTCTACGAGCTTCATCTGGTGATTCGGTGAGCATACGTCATCCGTTTTTGCATTTCAGCATATCGATGCGTTCGCATTGAGTATAGCTACACATTAGACACTTTAGTTTTCGGAAATGACGACCTACAAATTTTGGCCAGACATCCTACGTGATTTTGCACCGGGTGTTTTGGGTTGGGGTTTTGGTTCATGGACCTTAGGGAGAGCAACCTATTGGTGTTAATAGGGTCTCCTTCAAGTTCTGTGGCGTTTCGAGACTGTTTGATGGGTATTTGGCTCTAGAAAGCGTTGTAGGAAATCTCCTCTTATGCACTCCTGAAGGCTGTAGCTTAGACATTGGGAAGAGACCTCTGTAGGAATTAGTTAGGAGTCGGTCGAGTGTAGGTTGACACCCTATGCTTGCTTCCATGCACCTGCGGGTCGAGCTTCGTCCTTAGCTGACAAATCTTGTTAGGTGAGTTCTCGCTATGCTGACGTCCGTCGTGACGTATCCGTCCAACACAAGAAGACCAAGAAACTATGGCGAAAATCTTGGGGAAATTTTGGTAGAATCTCCCTTGTAACTGGAGAAACATTTCAAATGAAAATGATAGAAAAAGATCTCAAAATTAAAGATTGATGCATAGAGAGTATGGATGACTAGCTATGTGTAGTAACTTATCACTAACTTGACCCAAAATAGACCACCAACAAGTCATAAAATGCACTTACTCCTCTCTAGACATAACCTGTGGCAAGGCCTCATAAAAGGGGTACTCCAACAAACCTATATAATTGATGTTGAGATGTCAGGCTCAACATGTACGACTCCTAGATGACTATCACCGACAACCATCATCATTGACGCAACTTGGTGGATACACATATCTTCACCAGTGATACTACAACTGGACTACATGGAGCTAGTCTACCTACCGGAGTGATGGCACACTTGTCTATCACCTCACTCACTAGCGGTTCATACTAGACCATTGTACTAGTTTCCCTTTTATGTTGTATTTTCCCTTATGTTTTGTAGACCTCTTATCGAAGAAGAAGAAGTAGAATCTTTTGCCTCCATCTTTGTGTGTGTGTGTGTGTACTTGCAAGAGCTCAAGCTCTCTCCTTCTCTATCTCTTGACGTGGTATCAGAGCCTGGTTATGTCTGAAGAGCTTGGAGCAGCAAGCATGAGCAGTCTAGGAAGCATGCTCGGTATTCCTGGGAGCCATTGTCAACAATATGCAATTGAGGTGATTTGTTTTAAGGAGTTTTTATCTCAGGGTTCTATACAATCCTTTGGATTGTCCTTTGGACTGAGACTATGTAGCCAGATTTGCATTCTGGGCGCGTTTCGACCCTCGTTTTGGAATTAAAGTGCGTTTGCATGCAAAAACGCTAAGGTTCAAGATTTTGTAGGTCTGCATATAGGTGGTGTAGAAAGCTTTGGTTTGGATGCAGTGTGCACATATACTATTTGGTACAGTGAAACATGTGTATGTACGTAGATTATGGTTACAGGTGGTAAATGAAGACTATGTAAAGGGTTGGAAACATGTCGTCCAACAATGATGAGCTTAACCAAGTTGTCAGTGACAAGCTGGACAAGAACAACTTCCATGCTTGGAAGTTTAGAATGAACAATTTCCTTATGGGCAACGGTTATTTGGACTACATTATTTGATGGAGAGCATGAGATAACACCATCACTGCCACAAGAAGGTGCAACTGCTACACAAATTAAGACATTTAAAGATTGGAACGAGGGCACTCGGAAGGTCATGTAGTGACTTTCTGTCACTGTACATGACACAATGATTGGGCATATACAGGATGCTCAATCTCTTAAGGAGGCTTGGGACACTTTGTTGGATGTGACCAACACAAAGGCAAGGAAGCTACAATTAAAGACTGAGCCGAATATTGTGCAGAAGAAAAGCCTGTCCATCAATGTTTTTTTGCTAGAAATAAAGAACATATGTGAGTCACTTGCATCGATTGGTGTTACAATCAAAGATGATGATAAAGTATAAGTCTGTCTGCGAGGTTTGGGTCCTAAGTACAAATAGTTTAAAATTGGCATTCATCTTCCCTCGTTTATAGATTTAGTGTCCTTATTAAAAGTGGAAGAGAAAGAACTTGAGGAAGACTCCTCTATGCAGGGTGGAACAATTTTGAACAGGTCCTTTTCAACAATAGAGGAAGGGGAAGAGTATGTGGTACAGGTCATGGACGAGGCCGAGAAAGATGCAATCACCAAGCACAATAGTAGAACAACAATCATGGTCAGAACACAGGTGGTGGTTATGGAAACTTTTGAGGCAAGGGGAGTCCAAGAGGTCATGGAAATGTGTTGCACAATAATGCATGTCGACACAAAAATGTAGTATGTCGGGTCTATGGAAGACATGGTCACTTTAGACATGACTGTCCATATAGGAGGCAGTACAACAATTATGCAGCCACTAATAGGAATTCTAGTGATAACGTCTGGCATGTGGATTCTGGTGCATCAAATCACATGGCCAACCATGGTGAATGGTTTCAGGAAATGCAAACCTTATAAAGTCTTGGTTATGTAGAAACTGGGGATGCTACTGCACATCCTATTATGCATACATAAAATGTGCCATTGTCTATGATATATGGTAAAGTGAAGTATATGGCTAATGTACTACATATAACCAACATTACAAAGAACCTGCTTTTTGTTGGGCAAATGGTTGAGCAAGTTTACAGGTCAGGTTTAACTTCAATGGTCTCTTTGTCAAAGAGCATAAGAAGGATGGAAGACTGGTTTCACAAGGAAAGAAAGTGGGCTGAATGTTTACTTTGGATGTAAATGTGCCGAGGTGAATGCTACCATGTTTGCATGAGGTGCAGGTGTTGTTCTAGATATAGAGATCAAACATATTAGTCATGTAAATATGTAGAGACTGAAAATGATGCAGACTACAGAGATGGTTACAGGTCTACCTACATTTTGAGTTGGTGAAATGCAAAAATTATGTGAAGTTTGTCATTTTGAAAAGCAAGCAAAGGCATCCTTTCCTCATGATAAGCATGTAAGCAAGAATGCATTGGATTTAGTGCATATAGATGTATGGGGTCCGACAAAGACTGCATCTATGGGTGGATGTAGATACTATGTTTCATTAGTGACCATACGAGGAAGGCATGTGTCTACTTCATGAAGCAAAAAAGTGAGGTGTTTATGCATTTTCAAAATTTCAAAGGCATGGTTGAAAAACAGACTAGGAAACATGTAAAGGGCTTGAGGTCAGATGGAGGGGGAGAATACTTCTCCAATGATTTCAATGGTTTTATGAAAAACGCATGGAATTTAGAGGCCATTTCATGCGGGTTTGCTCCATAGCAAAATGGTGTTGCTGACTGAACATGCACATTGCAGAAGTGGCTAGAGAATTGATGAATGAGAAAAACACACCTCATTGTTATTAGGTCGAGGCTATCTCTACATGTGTCTACATTATGAACAAGACCCTTATTGCTGCTGCAGTACATGATATGACTCATGAAGAAAATTTCAATGGTGAAAAACCAAATATGTCAGATTTTAAAGTGTTTGGATGTATTTCTTATGTGCATGTGTTGGATGAGCTAAGAAGTAAGCTTGATCCAAAAGCAAAAAAATGACTGTTCGGTCGCTTTTCTCTTAAGCAAAAAGGATACAAGTTTTACAATCCTATGACGAGTAAAATGAGGGTGAGAAAGGATGTCGTTTTTGATGAAATGGAGAGTTGGTATGCTATTGGGAGCTAATGTAAGAGAGAATGTGGCTGCAAAAAATACAGATGCGCAATCACAAGTTTTGAGTGGGCCGCAAGGGTCCTCTAGTGCAAGTCATGGTGAGAATCCATGGATTGGCAGGTTACGTGAAAGAGAGAGTCCTGAGAACTCTTCAAATGTATCAAGGAAAGGAAAGGAAAAAGTTGATGATGCCCCTAAGTTGCCAAATTTGAGTGCTGGTTATGATGATGGCGATAGTAGTGGTTATGAGCAGAGTGTGGTTGAGGAGTTTGGCATACCCTTTGTGAAGACTCTAGGTGCAAGAAGAATGCAAGCAGGAATAGGGCACCTAGAAGTGATCCTAGACCACGAAAGTAAGAAAGAGCAAGAAATCCTATACAAAGATTGACTTATGATAATTATGTGACTCATCATTGTACATTTATGGAGAAGATTACAGAGGAAGTACAACCCACATGTTTTGAGGATGCTACCAAGGATGAAAAATGGTGGCAAGCTATGGACGAAGAGATGGCTGCACTTGATGCAAATGGAACATGGGAATTGGTGCCATTACCAAAGGATAAGAAGGCAATTGGATGTAAATGGGTTTACAAAATAAAGCATAATGCTGATGGGGTGTGAGCATGTACAAGACTAGACTTGTGGCCAAAGGTTATGCATAGACTTATGGGATTGATTATGAGGAGACATTCAACTTCGTAGCTAAGATGGCTACTATTCGTATGTTTTTTGCAGTGGCTGCTGCATTGAAATAAGTGGTGAAACAAATGGATGTAAAGAATGCATTTTTGAATGGAGACTTGGTGGAAACTGTATATATGAAGTAGCCACAAGGTTATGCAAATATGAGGCTATGTGACCGTGTATGCAAGTTAAAGAAAGCATTGTATGGGTTGAAGCAAGCACCTATGGCTTGGTATGAGAGAATTGTGGCAATCCTCATTTCATTGGGCTTTGAGATGTCTCATGCAAACCATTCATTGTATGTGCGAAAGAATGAGGCAAGAATTGTGGTAATATGTATCTATGTGGATGATTTGATTGTTGGAGGTGATAATGTGGCTGAAGTAGAGGGCCTGCAAACTCTATTTATGCAGGAGTTTGACATGAAAGACTTGGGAGACTTGATGTATTTCTTGGGCATTGAAATTATTTGCACGGAAGAAGGGGTATAGCTGTGAAAAAGGAAATATGCTTTGGATATGTTGAAAAAGTATGGTATGGCTGATTGTAATCCAATTGCAATGCCCCTAGATCAGAATTTGAAGTTGGGAAATGATGCATGTCAAGTGCTTGATAATGTTACCATGTACATGAAGATTGTGGGTAGCTTGATCTACTTGACTATCTCATGTCCAGACTAAAGCTACACAGTTGGATTGGTGAGTCAGTTTATGTGGATGCAACGAGACGTACTTTGAACTATGTGAGTGCTACTTTGGATTATGCGCGGATTGGACTAGTAGCATTAGGGAATTTGGGAGGTCATTTGGAGGGCTTTATTGAGGAGAGAGAAAAGGAGGTGCATCCAATGAACAGCAAGCCAATGTAGCGTAGAAAGAAATAAATCAAAAAAATACAAAGAAAGAGAAGAAACATGAGGTAAAACCTTGTTTTTATGGCGGTTAAGGTATCTATATGTGGGCCCAGGGTCTAAATGTAGTTATGGTACTGAAAGATAGCTACGATAATATATGATACTCTTGCCACCAAAAGCTCTTGCTCCATTAACCAAGCATTCAAAACTGAATTTCCCTCCATTGGAAGTAAATTCATGCTTTCTTCTACCACTCAGAAAGAGCCATGGTTTCTTATTCTTATTTTTCCCACCCTAATAGCTCTAGGGGTTGTTGTGCTCTCTCCCTAGTCAGCCTTGCCATTAGTCTCCCAAGGAGGCCAAGTGGCACCATAAGCTCTATCACTATCTCAAACTCCATCAATATAGATAGTCAATCGCAACAATAGACAATATACCAATGTTCTATACAATCCTTATGCAACCAAAGGAGGAAAAGATCCTCAACAACAAATATATTTTGTTCAGCATGGAAATCACGAGTGCTAGATTTCAAAGTGGAGGTGAGCAAGAAAACTGTTAAGGAGGTTTTGGTACAACATGTCTATAGTCACTCCAATGTGATTGCTAATGGTGGAGATGTCTCATTGGATTATCATCCTTGATGCAACTGTAAGTGTATTCATAGCCTTCTATCTCTATTCTTTCTTTCAGACCTTGCTATTCTCTTAATCTCTTTTTTCTTTTTGAAGAGGTAGAACAATATCACAGAGGTAGATCAAGTTCTCATAAGTTCTACATTCGTTTCATTAGTTAGAATAGGTGGTCTATTACATTTTGTTGTTGCAATTGCAGATGTCTATCCTTATTCATACAAGGAATGGGAGCCAATGGAGTGTATTATAGGTCTCATCTCTGTAATCCACGTTGACATTGGTGTTTTACAGTATGATGAAAGAACTAGCAAGAGTCTTGCAGATGAGGGAATTTTCTTCTACGAGCATTTCTACCAGCTCAACCAAAGAGCTTTGATTGATGATTTGAAAAGACTTGCATGCTCCACAACTCAAACACTTCAATCTCATCTGATCACTCCAGCTTTGGCAACCTTTCCTTGCTTGCCTTGTCCATCGGGACATGCCAAGCAGGAGCCAAGCAGGACAAGAGCCGTCTGGTCTGGCTCGTAGAGCATTTCAAGAACTACATTCCCAAGCCAAGAATGCATTTCATACATCCTTTCCCACCTTGGTGCTAGTGTCAGTCCCAGAGACTCATATTCTCCACATGTGGTATATGTCTCAAACAAGGATATCAAGAAAAGAGACATCCATCAAGTACGAGCTGGTACTTGTGTGTGGAGGTAACTTCAAATACTCTGCGACAAGAGTGAGAGGGACCCTCATTATCATGCTCCACACTGGCTAAACTGAACTCCTTGAGTCCCTAGACCATGTTGTATCCCATGTGACAACATGTGCCAAATCGAACCCTACACTAGGTTCGTAACATCATAATGTATAGTGGACGCTACGGTCCAAAATAACCTTTTCCAACATGCCCTTGACATGGCTTTGAAACATTCAAGAGTATTTATACGACTTGCACTGGAAACCGTGGGTGTTGCCTGCGTAATCCAACCCCTTTGGTTAACATCTACGTAGTCAAACCCCTTGGTAAGACCCTCTGTAGAAACTGCTCAACCAGCAGGCAACGGTAACCAACATAGTTAACCGTGTACATAATGATTGGAATCAACTCAAAAAGTTGAATGCGTTTGCTACAGTGTGGTAGATTGCGGAATTCTTTCCTTGAAAGTTTAACTGGGAGAGATCAAACTGTGATCCTCAATTAACAGAAAAACACAACCACATCTTGATCTACCCGCCTTACAGGGTCGTGATTGTATGAAAATGACTTAGCATTGGCACTTTGCCTGTGAAATAAGTCCTAGATTTAGGTGCCTTTTAGTGTTGGTGGGTGTTGATAGCAACCAACCATCAGGTTCAACAATCCATCACTTAGTCTGTCCTTGACAGAGTTGCGAGTGTGATAGCGGAAGCATAATGCATAAAGTGGTGGAATCCATGCTATCTGCTTAGCATGCCTTGCATGCGAAAACGTAAGCCCTTGGCTACTATGACGGTCTCAAGCGTGAGAACCAAAACCATAAGTGCCTTGCACAGGATAAACTGGTAGGGATTCTGTGAGCTGACATTCTCTATTTTTCCAGCTCCCCAAACTTGTGTTCCAAAGCCCTTGATTCCAAATCAATGGCAGTATCTCGGCACAAGGGAGAAACCGTGCTTCATGTAAAATTTCCAAAGCACTTTGCTTTGCACAATGACAGTAATTGCCAAGTAAAGTGTAAACATGGAAAATAAAACAAGAAAAACTTAAACTTGGCTAACCTGGTAGTTGTTGTTGCAACCAGTTGTCATGAAATTTCAAAGGAAAAGCTCGCGTAAAGGTGGCTCGTAGCCAAATCTGCCGTGCGAGAGAGAGTTGTCGCGTATGCTCGTACGCCCTCTTGTATCATGTACACCATGAAAGATCCTTCAAGCATAGTGTCAAATCCCTCCCAAGTTTGTATGCTCATAGCATATACCAAACGTGGGCAGTTGCGATGCAAGATGCGTAAATTGAAGCCTTGCTTCACATCAATTGAAGCCTTGCTGATAGCCAACTGAAGCAGTTGTTGACATACAGATATCAGGACAAAAAGAGTCGACCTTGTCGAGTGAGTTCAACTAAACTTAGCTAGTAATGTGTGGCAAACGTCCTCTGTCCGCTTCTAGACACAGTGACAAGGAGTCGACCATGCCGAACCCCCCACAAATTGAAGCCTTGCTTCACAGACACGCTGTTGTGCTCATAGCCAACGTATGTTCCTGCCGTGATATAGCTATCATGGCAACAACGAATCGACCGTGTCGAAAATGACATCGTATGGAGAATCATGAAAGTACCTGCAATAGATATGTAACTTGATTGCAGTTGCAAGGTGTACCTAGAATTGCGAATACCACTGCGTGGTAAGTATTCTTTGCCGTCTGCTAGAAGCGGCGATAAGGAGCCAGCCCTGCGGAGCACCTTGGCTCCCTTTATGTCAATGAGCAACAGGTTGTGCCAATCTCCTTGAGATTCTAGACCTAACTGCATACCTCATGAATTGCGTGACGACTTGGAGTACCATGGTGTCGATCTCTGGCAGCATGCATGAACACGCATACCAAGATATGGCGTGCCTTGACCTCTTGCTTCCATGCCGTCATAACTTACCTGCACAAATGTTTCTGTCATCGGGCATGTTGTGGATTCCCCTTTCAAGCATGAGGAAAGTTATACTTTGATCCCCCTTGTTTAGTGCAGATACGACCTTGTCGTATCCAAATTTGCATGCCAATGGTGAATCCAAACAGTATGGTGTACACATCATAGTGCTGACTGATGCCGACCCGCCTTGCCGGTTTCTTTCACTTTGCATGATTAGACTCGGCAACTAAGCCACCCTGCATAAGCTGCATGCCCTTTGAACTTCAAAAGGTGTGGATATGGCGGACTGCCCCTGAGATCGCCCGTCGATGTCGTGTAATGTTGACGTCCATGACCTGTGATGTGGCTTGGTTGTGCCCGGCTTGATTGTGACTTGTCTATGGCGGCTCGTAGCTACCGTAGACCTGGTGCTTGCATGCCTTGCATGCCTCCAACTTCGGATTGTCTATGGCGGCTCGTAGCTATCGTAGACTTGGTGCTTGCATGCCTTGCATGTATTGCCTCGACAGCATGCCTTGCTGACCATGCATGCAAGAGAAGAACCCCTGCTGCTTATGGGAAACTGACCCTGCTAAAGTTGGGAGAAAAAGGTAAAAATAAAAAGAAAAACAAAAATTTAACCTCCTGCAGCGATGGTGGAGGCGGCCGCCTGCGCGCTCGCGATGCAAGAGTTGCTGCGAGATATGTTGCTCCCTGCAAGGCGCCCCCTTGACGGGTTTTGCTTCCCATGCCGGTGCACTCCCAGCAATCCCCCTCTGGCCTAATTCGGCGCCGGTCGACTGCCGGACCACTCCCCTGCTAGCGACCCCTCCCACGTTGGTAGTGAGAATCTCGTCTTCTACTCAAGGGGCCATGCCCGCTGTGCAACATCGAGAAGAGGACCTTCGTCTTCTACTCAAGGGGATATGCCCGCCGTGCAGCACCGAGAAGAGGACCTTCCACGGTTTTTCCAAAGAGAGAGTGAGAGAGATTCCGGGAGAGAGGGAGAGAGAGAGAGTACATGCCTTGAGAAGAAAACCATGCCTTCTTTCCTGC
The DNA here is from genome assembly GCF_014529385.1 of Adiantum capillus-veneris. Classification (NCBI taxonomy): domain Eukaryota; kingdom Viridiplantae; phylum Streptophyta; class Polypodiopsida; order Polypodiales; family Pteridaceae; genus Adiantum; species Adiantum capillus-veneris. The sequence goes on from NW_028221436.1 coordinate 5,306,148, forward strand.
TATGGCTCCACCCTCCTTCCTCCTCTCCACCTTGCTCTGATACCAATATAAGAACCCTAGGAGCTAGAGACCCCGGATCCTCCACCCAACCGCCCATACTTATAGGCTCTTAGCCCTAGGATCCCTTGTCCACACTGCTAGCTGGCCCGTGGCCGGGGTCCGTGACCCCCCTTTAGGGTAGGGCCCTGCCCGTAGGACCCGTGTCCTGACACATCCTTTGGCTTATTCTTCAATCAAGGAATTTTTGTTTGTTCAAATCCATTTTGTCATGGATTATGATTAGGATACATCTCTAAGTACTTGCGCTATCCATAACACAAGTTTTTGCAACTCTACTGTTGTTTCATATGTTTCCTTCATTCCTCCATGATCTTGTTGCGGTCTTTGTGGGACTGTGTAGCACCCAACTGTGATTTAATTCCACTCCACAAGGTACACTTAGAAAATTCACTTGACTTTGAAAATGACACATGTTATAGCTCATTGAACACTAAGACTGTAGAAATTTGGGCTTCTAGTCAAAACTTCTAGTAACCAATTTTTTATAAAACAATCACATTTTATGAGATTTCACATAAGAATTCATGTTTGTGCAAGTGAAAATTCTAGTACAGTAAACATTATGATGTGTACTTATCTTGAATATAATATAGTTAGCATGTACATTGAGACATGTTAAGATTTGGATGGCCAAAAAAATCTCATTGATCAATTTTTCTATAGGAGCACGATAATTTATGAACTTTTATATTAGATTTTAGGGTAATTTCTAAATAACTTTCAATATCAGAAGAGTGCTAGAGAATGAGTCCTAGCCTAGATTGACAGTATTGGAAGGTTCTAAAGTAAAAATCCAAGTCGTTTCCATATTCCAATAGGTTAGACGGATGTTTGGTTCATTTTTCCCATTATTTTTAGCTTTTTCATGATTTTCGACGTTTTTGAAAAACAATGTGCTTTTTATGATGATATAAATTTAAAATATTAATTTTAGTCTCCGTCGAATTTCAAATGATCACCCGGAGAAAAAAACGAGACCAAATTAGATTTTTACGAGAAATCTTTTATAAAAAGCAGTACCATAAATACACCGGGCAGTACGGGAAAGTCATAATTATGTCGGGATATTACGGTGTGGCATAGTCTAACTACGATTTCCATTAGTTGGCCGGATACTGCTCGGATGGTCAATTTACTGTAAAAATTGAATGGTAAGTGAGAAAGTTGACCACCAAAAAGCAAAGGCTTGTTTTAAGGAAAGAAAGAGTCTTTTTAGAAGAGAAAGAGGAGGAGTTTAGTTTTAAGCTATTTTCTTGGAAGCCAAGCTTCTTCTTAGAGACTCGAAATCGTGCATCGAAATCCGTGTCCGCAAGAAACAAAGATTAAATAAAAAATAAAAATAAAAAAATAAAAATCTCTTTGCTCACTCTATTCTTAGCTTGTGATTTTGGCCTTGAGAGCCTATATAAAGACCTCTCTCCCTTCACTTTGAATACACATAGATACACTTGTCTTACATCATAATTACCTATCTATTAATACGGAGTCGTGCAAGCTCTTCTCTCTCTCTCTCTCTCTCTCTCTCTCTCTCTCTCTCTCAGGATACTCTCTCTCTACTTGCTTATTATCTTCTCTCTCAATTCACGGTGTGCGTGTTCTTTGGAAGCTTTCGTGGCGGATACCTCTACGTAGCTCTCATCACCACTCTCTTGCGACAAAGCAAGAAGCCTTTCGACAGTCCCTAATCAATTCTAAAGCACGATGAGAAACCCTAAACTCCATAGCCATCATCTCTCTCTCTCTCTCTCTAGGTCGTTTTTCTGCGTAGTCACTCTCTCGGTGATTGTTTTTTTGCATACGAGTGCATGTATGGATTAACCAAATACATAAAAAGTTACCTCATGATTATTTAATCATGTTAAACACGCTGATTTATGCACATGATATGTTTATGATCACGTGCGTGCATAAAAAGCGCTGTTTGTTTCATGTCATAGAGGCAGTAGGAACTTTGTTTTGGTCATAAATCACAAACCATTATGAATCAGTCCGAACCTTTTATACCAGAGATAAAACACATCATTTATAAATTTTTCTCTCTTAGGTGTCATGTGAAAAACACGCATGAGCTAAGAGATATGGTCAAAAAACAGTTTGCTGCCCACTACACAACCAAATATTTTTGACTCTAAGTTCCTTGGAGAACCACTATAAGATTCACCGGATGGGCAAACCCACTTAACCAATTGAAAATATTAATGAAACTTGATGATAAATGAATTTAGGTCCCCGTTATCACTTTGGGAATGCGAGTTATTAATCACTCTATTATCGGTTTTACCTACATGTGTAGGAGTGCTATCAAGGGGGAATACCATATGATGTCGTGAGTTAACCGAGCCATTTTGATATGTTTTATGGTTTATTTTGGTGAGTCGATTTCAATTATTAGATGGCCATAAACTTATGTGGGAGTATATGGTTAAACATCCCGAACCGCATAGGCAGATATGAATAAAGTGGCTTTCTTTTGGGGTTAGCGTTTGTTGTGTGAGTACCATATGGTCAAAGTGATGTGATGGAGTGGTAGTCTATATTTTGGAGCTGAACTTGATGCATTGTTTTGAGGTCAAATAATTTCATTTGTATGTTTTCCATGCTCCCGAAAATGTCAAAAAACTGTTTTTTGCATATGTGTGAAGTTATGGTTTATGATTGAGCTAAAGGTCGGAGTTGTTTTGCAACATGTTTATGGTGTTGGAATGTTATCATATGATGTATGGGAACTCATGGATTGATGTGGATGCTTCATATGCATGGTTATGACTGCTTTCCACCTTTCTAGGTCAAAACTAGCTCTATGTGCTAGAGTGGTGAAGTGCAGATGTGATGCATCAACTTTGCATGGTTGGATGTTGTCAAAATTGGATTTTTATATCATGATTAGTTGTTGGTCGGACTCTTTTTATGCATGAAATAATCACTTCTTAAGGGTCACATGTGTGTAGACTCCGATTGATTGCAGGAGATGTGTCAAACTCCAAGTGTGGGAGTTGGTTCAGTGTGATTATGATTTATGGTCAAGGGCTGAAATTCCCTCATGGCTTATGGTTGAAATTTTATGGTGAAAGCCGGTGTGGCTTATGGTCTTTTTTTTCTGGACTTGGTTATTCTAACAAAATTTTTACAGACATGTTATGTTCTAAAGTGGTTATGTAGGATTGGTCGTGCCTCACCCAAGTAGGGTGGAGTGCTCACGTGTGTGATGTGATTGGATTAAGGTTTATGGTTTTTTTTTCCGGATTGGATCAAGAAGTGATCAAGATGGTTTATGGTAGACGTGTAAAGGTAGAGACCCTGTATAGTTTAAATGTTTGGAAAGGATTGTTTGTGTATCTGGGATGTCCTTTTGTGATGGACTCATGTGTTATGTTTCTCATGGCAGCGTTGCTACAAGACTAGGATAACCTACATCGATTAGCCTTAGATTAAAGGGTCACTAACCTGGGGCTTTGCTCGATCAGGGGTGTTGCCTACGTCTTCTTCTTTTTTGTTAGGCTCATCTACACGGTTAGTGTGTCGGGGGTTGAATGACCTACACGGCTAACGCATCGGGGATTTTGCCTTGGCTTTGCCTAAACACCCGGTGCTGGGAATCGAAGAGACGTGGTGTCTAAACTGGTATGGTTGGTGTTGATACCCTACCACCTGCTGGTATTTGGGACCCTTTCAGAGCTCGGGTTCATGGAGGGAGGCGAAGTGGCCTCAGCCTATGTCTGGCTCAGGTAGGTTGGAGGTATACTGGCTCGCTTCCGGTGAGTGAGATTCTCTTTGTCCGTAGTAGAGCAGAAGTGGATGGGTGGACCGATCGATCCCTACACACGGTGCGATGCGCTCTGCTAATTGTTTTGTCATAAAATTTTTGATGTTATGATATACCCAGATTTTGTCATTGCATTAATACATGGTTGCCTGTTCCATTTAGATGGGCATTTAAAGATTCTCCGTTGTCATCTTCTCGTGCCTCTATGCACTCTATTTCACCCTGCACTATATCTCTCTCTCTCTCTCTCTCTCTCTCTCTCTCTCTCTCTCTCTCTCTCTCTCCGCAACGCGGTGTACACATATTCACCCCCCCACCGTGTTATATTTTTCTTGAGTACGCTTTCATTCATAACACCCATTCAGGGGTAGCACTAGTCGCTAGGTACCTCTGGATGCAGTCTGGCTCATGGTGCAAACTCCATGCTTGGTCGGGCACTGAGAACTCCTCCCCTACGCAAATGCTTCCGTAACTCTGATGTATATTGAAAATTGTATAAGGGTGTAAATTGTATATTTTTGTGCATAGACCCCCTGGGGAGGGGTATCTCTCACTTGGTATCAGACCCAATGCTTAAGGTTATGGGGATAACCTAAAGCCTGATACTAGTTGGGTTAATTATGCATCATGCATGCATTCATGCATGCTGTTTGAGAAAGGATATTGTATTCATGATGCATCTATAAATGAGAGGATGGTATCGTACAATTATTAAAGGTTACGCTAAGATTGCATCTCCATTGACTAATACGCTTAAGAAAGCTAATGTGTTTACTTAGAATGAACGTGCTCAAGCCAGTTTTGAGAAGCTTTGGTGAATGCTCCAATACTACAGCTTCCATGCTTCTCAAAGACATTCACTGTGCTCACTGATGCAAGTGGACAAGCAATTGGTGGCATTTTGTCTCAAGAAGGGAAACTAGTAGCTTATGAATCTTGTAAGTTACGTATACATGAATTGAATTATCCTACACATGACTTGGAATTATTGGCCGTTGTGCATGCTCTTAAAGTATGGCGACATTATCTTCTTGGAAGGAGATTTGAACTACATACCGACCATAGAAGCCTGAAGTGGATCTACACCCAACCTTACCTTAATATGTGACAACAAAGATGGATGGAGTTGTTATGCAAATATGATTTTGGAATCGAATATAAACTTAGGAAAGTGTGGGACGGGTGTTTGACCTCACTTCTATCTTATTGCAGATGTAGCAAGAACCACGATTAAATTGTCAATCCATGGGACGAAGCTTACTCGACTAGTGCATAGATTCTACAAGAGGTTGTCAATCTCTCTAGAAACAACAAATAACTTGCATCTAACTCAAGCTACACTCAAGTGACTGAAATCACTAAAAGCCAATCGCTCATCGGCAAACAAATCACATCCGTTACAACATCAAATGACATCCAAATGTAGCAAAACTTCTAGGATAAGTTTATAAGACATAAGCACACATGTTTATGGTCTCAATTCCCACTTTAGGTCAAGTGAAAAAATTGCGATTATTAACAACAGTGGATTTTTGACCCAATCGTTTTGACCCAGAATGCATCTAAATGCTTAACAATGATGCCCCAATACCTCGCCTATACTTAGTTTTTGATTTTGAAGTATAAAATCCTACTTATGATGAAATTAGGCAAGGGGCCGGCGATGTCAAAAGCTACAAAATATCATGAAATTATTACGTCAATGCGTAGAGCTCTTACGAGCGCTTGCAACGCAACAGACGCGATTGCAATGTGACAATCGGGGAGGGAGTAGGAAGCGCGAGAGTGAGAGAAGTGAGGGTCGCTAGCTCACGCTGTGTATTTCGTTATGCAAAACTTAAAAATAACTTACAAAAATTGGTTTTTATACCTTAGCCAAGGTTTTTGGTGGTCCACTATAACTGAGCTCTTACTGATGGGTATAAATAAAATATCTTTCCTTTCCGGCATGGAACGCATTACGTTAAAGTAAATATTCTCTAAGGGGCATGCATTATAGCATTTTACGTTAGCTTGAAAAAATGGTATCCGTAGGGTACGATGTGAGCGGTCCCGCCTACATCCGATGCGGCTATTTCATAGTTTACTTTCAATATTTCGTTGCTTCGTATCCAAAAAAATCTATTGCCTACATGTGGCTATCATCATAATATGAACTGGAGATTAATCAAAGGAGTTACTTTTCATTTCGTTACTTCTCGGTACGTGGAAGCGCAATTCAACACCCTCTTTCTTCTTCTCAAAACTGGGACGGAAGGATTCGAACCTCCGAGTGACGGGGACCAAAACCCGCTGCCTACCGCTTGGCCACGCCCCACAAATGATTAATTGCAACCAATATCTCACACATCGGCTTTACTGTCAACCGCTTCCCCCAACTTAACGACTCAACCTCCTAGGAAAAAGCAACTGAATAGGTGAATTGAATTTTGATAGGAATTGCCGGTATTTGGCGAAAGAAAACTAATTGGAAGCCTATTTAGGAGAGATTTGGTTTTAACTAAGAATTGAATCTCCTGATACTTACCTCATTCAGATGCAGAAATCTATGATAATACGTAATCCTATTTATGTACGTGAACAAAAAAATCTAGATGTCCGACAAGTTGCCCAATCAAAACAATAAAGTATAAAAACATAGACATGTTAATAGAAAATCACATGTTCCATAACTGGAGAGTAGACATGACAGTCTCGTACAGTATTTATCTAGAAAATTCTCTTCACTTTGGCGATGCCCTTTTGGCCAAGTTACCCGAAGCTTATGCCATTTTCGATCCAATTGTAGACGTAATGCCGGTAATCCCGGTGTTCTTTCTCCTCCTAGCTTTTGTTTGGCAAGCCGCAGTTAGTTTTCGATAATACCAAAAGATCGGTTGAATCCAGATTCTGTTGATTCTCAACACTTCTCCAATAGCTCTCACAAACGGGGTATAGGTTGGAAAGAAGAAAGTGTGGGGAAGAGGGGTTTGGATTTCACATAGAAGATTAATGCATATAGAGATGCATGAAAAGAAAGAAAATGTAGATTTTGAGCGAGTAAAAATTTTTCTTTCCTTTTATTTTATCACCTTTAGTTGTAGACATGGAGTTACATCATGCTTACCCTCAAACTATTTGTCTATGCAGTGGTCATATTTTTTGTCTCGCTTTTTGTATTTGGATTTTTATCAAATGATCCCGGACGAAACCCCGGTCGTAAAGATTGAAGGAGAAGTAGTGTTTCACTTCATTTTTATCGATGGCAAAAATTAGATACTACATCAATTTAGCCAATTGAGTAATAAGGGAGAGAGAGGGATTCGAACCCTCGGTACATAAAAATTGTACAACGGATTAGCAATCCGACACTTTAAACCCCTCGGCCATCTCTCCTAAATACTTAGGGTGCCTGCGGCCTCACTCAATTTTAACACTAATTTAGTGTGTAAGTCTATAATAACAAAGTATTAATGTAGGAATATAAACTTAATTAAACATCGGAGTCAAATTTTGTACAATCTTTGAAAGAAGAGAAGAAAAAAAAACTTTTCTTTCACAACAAAGTTGTGAAAAGATGTCGGACCCCCCTCTTGCTTATCTATTTACGGATGCAACGTAAAAGTGGTAATAAAAAGTAGATTTTTGAGAATATCTTCCCAAATAGGGATTTTTGCTGGAAATCAATGTTTCCCATCCCAACCGGATTTGAGTTGTCTAAGCCACTTCTCCTTTTTCCAAATCAAATTGAATTGAATAGCAATAATTATTGCTAAATATTTTACCTGAGATACGGGTAGACTTTGGGAGTGGTTGAATAGCTACCTTGTCACATGGAGTTGATATCATACTTTTTTTTTTTCTTTCTCTGTTCCCCTTCTTCACTCAGTAAGGATAGATAAATAAAGGATAAATAAATAGATTTGATTGATTACCAGCCTCGCTTCAGTTTGTAGGAACTTACATTCAGCGATCGTCGCTAAATACGTACTATCTGATGCTGATTTTGACAAATAGTTTCACATCAATTGATTGAAACGAGAGCTATTTATATATACCATACCATTTCAAAAACAGGCAGAGAATCTTTTCGACACTTAACTTAAATATATTTGTCAAAATAGATAGATAAGATAGAGAAAAAATATCTATCTATTAAATTAAGGAGAAGTAATGAATCTAGAAATAATCACACAACTCGTCGTACTCACACTTGTAGCTGCATCGGGACCGTTAGTAATTGCACTATTGGCTATCCGTAAAGGTAATTTATGAGATTGTTCCGCAATTAATTTTGTATTTTACAGGGATTCATTCAATTCATAAGAAATGGGAAAGGGGGGGGGGAGGGGGCTCCCTCTATACCAATGCAGATATGTTGATTTGTGCAAGTCTCAACAAACATTGTGCAATTAATCTCTCTATTTACATCTATCTATTTATATATTACAATAAGTTTGTATCGTAGCGGGTATAGTTTAGTGGTAAAAGTGTGACTCGTCTCGCAGTGATTTTGATAGTTGAGGGATCGTATCTCGGCTAAATTAACTGAAAGAAAAAACTTTATCTTCGCAGAAAATATGTGTTTTCTTATTATTTCTCCAAAATTAGAGGTAGATTAATCAATCTCGTCACTCATTCATTTCAAGAACTAGGGAAGATAGTGACGAAGCAGAATTGTTTTGGTACCCCAAGAAATACTTGGTTTAATTTCTACTTCCGGGGAGATAAATAAAGAAAAAAATCTATGGGTAGACGTCTAAGATAGCTGACTCATCGTCACTAAACCTCAGAGAATAAATCTGGGAAAGAAAGTTGGAATAAATAAATCCGGGTTTGTCAAGATTATTGAACATCTATTTGGTTGAACGGGATCCCTCGTTTCAACAACTCGGTGAGATATATTTCCCTAAGGGTTTTTTCCTGAAAAAAAAAAAAAATAAAGAACGAAATAAAAGAAAAAATCAGTAACACAATCTTTTTTTTTTCCAAAGGATCATCTGAGAAGTTAGTAAGTATACCCCCTGGTCTGCACATACGACCGGGACGGGATGCATCCGAAACCGACGTAGGTGCTATGCTAGAAATGTATTTGGCGCCTTAAAAGGCATCTAGTTTTATTCCTTTAGCGATGGGATAAAAGAGAAAGAGTTCTTATAAAAAACGTGGAGTCTGGGAAGGTCGTGTCTTCCTCAAGATTGGGGTAGCCAATCCAAGTTACTTGTCCTCGTCAAGTGAAATGACGGAAGGGGGCAGCTACCTTCCGTTTTTCGCAGCGTAGGCTCGTACGATCAATTAAACGTTTTAGGCAAATCCATGCTAATCTTGAACCAGATTTTTCCCATGAAGGAGCCGAATGGACCGAAACGTCCAAGTTCGGTTTTGAATTAGCGGCAACACAACTATTTGTTAGTGTCGACTATAACCTTTAGCCTTCCAAGCTACTGATGCGGGTTCGATTCCCGCTACCCGCTGCTAATTATGCCACAACACCACTTCTCCTATTTACTAGTGCATCCCATCCCCGGTTCATTCGAGCCAAACCTTATATTCCACCTGACAACTGAATCTTGAGCAAACAGAAGTTAAGCCCCTTCCCGACTGGGCGTACCCTATACGTGAATGTGTCAAACCAACATTGAAAATCGGAAAGGGGGGGGGAACGAAAGAAGGGGGGGGGGGATACGTCCATCGTCTAATGGATAGGGCAGAGGTCTTCTAAACCTTGGGTATAGGTTCAAATCCTATTGGACGTAATTTCGTGATAATAACCCTAATGCAGGAGGGAGTGTTCGGCTGATGTGTCGAACTGATTCTGTGCTATGCTATGTGGGGCTTAATCAGTCATACTCATCTCTCTTGCAGTAAAAAAAGTTCCGTTGATTCCTTAATTGCTTCTTTCAAAAGGGCTTCCGCTTGTTCCGTAAACACCTTTGTAGAACGAATAATTTCCCCAAAACTAGGTTTACTCGTTGCTACATATTCCCGTAGCTGAACCAGGAACCGTTTTACTTGTTCAACATCTAAAACATCTAAATATCCGTTAACTCCGGTGTAAATGGTAGCTACTTGTTCTTCCACCGCTAATGGGGCTGACTGAGATTGTTTGAGAAGCTCGCGCAAGCGTTGTCCTCTAGCTAATTGATTTTGAGTAGTTTTATCGAGATCGGAAGCAAATGCGCGAAAGCCTCCAATTCTGCAGATTGTGCCAATTCCAATTTCAATTTACCGGCTACTTGTTTCATTGCTTTAATTTGAGCTGCAGAGCCTACCCTAGATACAGAGATACCCACATTAATTGCCGGTCGAATCCCGGCGTTAAATAAATCTGCTGATAGAAATGTTTATCCATCGGTAATAGAAATAACATTGGTAGGAATGTAAGCCGAGACATCTCCTGCCTGTGTCTCAACGATGGGTAAAGCTGTCATACTGCCCTCCCCTAATTGGGTACTCAATTTAGCGGCCCTCTCCAAGAGGCGGGAATGTAAGTGAAAAACATCTCCCGGATACGCTTCTCGCCCGGGCGGGCGTTTCAATAATAAAGACATCTGTCGATAAGCTTGAGCTTGTTTAGAGAGATCGTCGTAGATAATCAAAGTATGCTGTTTGCGATACATGAAGTATTCGGCTAGAGCTGCCCCTGTGTAAGGCGCGAGGTATTGCAAAGTGGCTGGAGAGTTTGCAGTTTCCGAGACTACGATGGTGTATTCCAGGGCGCCACGTTCCCGAAAGGTGTCAACTACTTGAGCCACAGATGAAGCCTTTTGGCCAATAGCTACATAAACACATATGACATTTTGACCTTTCTGATTTGGAATCGTATCTGTAGCTACTGCCGTTTTGCCAGTCTGTCTATCCCCAATAATTAACTCTCGCTGGCCACGACCGATGGGAATCATAGAATCAATAGCAATCAGACCTGTTTGTAGGGGTTCGTACACGGAGCGTCTTGAAATAATCCCCGGAGCGGAAGATTCTATCGATCTGAACTCAGAAGCTGGGATTTGTCCTTTTCCATCGATAGGTTGCGCCAATGCATTTACAACGCGGCCTAAAAACGAGTCACTGACTGGTATTTGAGCAATCTTACCCGTTGCCCGTACTGAACCCCTTCTCGTATAGTTAGACCATCACCCGTCAGCACAGCCCCAACATTATCAGATTCCGGATTCGAAGCAATGCCAACTGTACCGTCTTCGGATTCCACCAATTCGCCAGCCATTACTTCATCAAGTCCGTGAATACGGGCGATTCCGTCTCCCACTTGAAGCACAGTACCGATGTTAACAACTTTCATTTCCGGAACATACCCTTTGATTTGCTTGCGAATGATGCTGCCAATCTCGTCAGGTTGAATGTTTATTACCATTTTTGCCAAAAAGTATTACTGCGAAAAGGAGAGGTAAAAATGAAACCTTTTTCATGATAAGATGGAGGCTGAAAGCTGTGATTACGTGGATTTGTTAGCCATGGCTCTGAGCAAGCCGATGTGGTAATCAATCATTCGTAGCTGAAATTCATTAGTTAGACGACCGTTCAAGCTTTCGAAAGCCCTTTCGGAGGCTAGTCGAGAAACTTGCTGTCGAACCTGCTCAATTGCTCGTTGCTTCTCAAAACGAATTGCATAATTTTTACTCTCTTCAAGTTCCCTTAAATCATTGTCAGCTGCATCAACGAGATCTCGCCGTTCCCTATCCATTTTCGTAAGTCCAATAATGCGAATCTCGTCCGCTTTCATTTCCGCTTGTTGCAATCGAAGACGAGCTCTCTGAAGTTTTTCAGTCGCTTCTTTGTGGCGCTCTTCCGCATCTTGAATCGTGTTCAAAATTGTCCTTTCACGATTTTCTAATAAATTGATCAATGAAAGTAGATTATAAATCTTCAATTCTCAAAGATTCACGATCTCTTCCCAAACCGAACATGGATCTTTCAATCCATTCGGCTTTCGTGCCCGCTTATCATGACGAGTTAAGTTAGGAAATCTAAAAGGTGATCATCCTACCCGGGCCTGCTTCCGCCTTTCCGTCTCGACTATCAGGATTCACACCAAATGAGTTCGGATAGAATAACTGAGATTTCTTCGAGAAGTTGTAAATTGGTAGCTCTCCAAAATTTATTTAATTTCTTTTTTGGAAGCCGTTTCCTCTAAGTATTTTTTGTTTCATATGGGTTGTCTCTTCGGCAAATTAAGCAAGATTGGAATAAATCAACTCCCATATCCACCTATAATGTCTCCGATAAGGGAAAAGGATAAGTTGAAGCATTCCCGATACGGGCGTTATGTAACGAGATTAATTGTGCATTCTCTCCCGCGACTTGAGTTACGCGACAGGGAAAAGAAAACCCGGATTTGCCAAGACTTCAAGACATTCCACTTTAACCATATTAACGAATTTCTGGAAATTGATCAGTGAGAATTGCGGTTTCACCGATTGTGCGGAATGCTCTGGTTCCTGCATAACATTCACTTGCAGGTAATTCGTTGGAGTTTTGCACCTCCTCTAATATAAATTATCAATTCAGGTGCAACTGGGGAAATCAGTTCTTTTACTTAGATAGACGACTCGCACACACCCCTTTCCGTAATAAAATAATATACCTAGTACCAGGATTAAGTTAATTAGGTTTATCTCAAATATATTAGTATTTAGCCCAATAGTTCCAGCGAGGGTCCAATAACTCGAGGGAGCGATGATCTCACTTAGACTTCTCGTATTCTTTTCCCTCCTCGAAGGTTTTACGTTTTGGGCAATTTCTGATCCAGCCTAGCAAGAATTGACACATTAATTATTAATTGGGGAGCGAAGGGAGACAATCACGGAAGAAGCGGGATTTTCTTTTCAAATCATACATTTTGGAAATGACTCGTGGTCTGTCTAACAAAATTTACTGAAAATTTTTTATTTGGTAGGAGGCGGGAGATAAAAAGGCGAGTCAAAAGCTTGGTCAAATAAATGAAGAGACAATTTGCCCCCCCCCGAGGGGAGGGCAGACAATATATCCAATTGATTTTTTTTTTATAATTATTTCTTATTCGTCGAGATGGTTTAGACAGGCGGATTTGCAAATGACGGGGCTGGAGCTACAACTGATCCATAAATTGTCAAAGCTTCCATGAAAGCCGAACTTAACAATAAAGTGCCTCGTATTTTACCTTCTGCTTCTGGCTGTCTTGCTATACCCTCGACCGCCTGACCCGCGGCAGTGCCTTGACCAACACCGGGTCCGATTGAAGCAAGGCCTACAGCTAACCCAGCGGCGATGACGGAAGCGGCAGAAATCAATGGATTCATATTAGTCTCCTCCTATTTAATCTAGGAACTTTAGTCGATTTTGCTTATTCCGTCGAATATGAAGAAAATTGAATTTGGTAAAGGTTAAAAAAAAAAAATTAGTAAATTAATTCCACGTAAATATAGTTGGGACCAATAATGTACTCCAGTTTCCGCATATTTAGTCTATGTTAACTGGAAGCAACGGTTTAGGAAAGAAATATCTACTTCACTTCTACCTAGACGTCGATCGGGAACATTTCTCGACTAATTTGACTTTTAAATTTAGGTAAAAGCTGGAAAAAATATTTTTGGATATTCGGTATTAATAACAATCACTTGTCAAAGCACGTCTCCCTATACCCAACGACAGTAAAATGGAATAGCTTTACCTGATAAAATATATCATGGGAAAAACACAATTAGGATTTAGCATTAACGGCTTGAACGAGAAATGGAAAAAACAATGTATATTTCCCCCCCCCCCCCCCCGCGCGCTCAAAATTCTCGCAAAACATTTGCGACCGGCACCGAAACTCATTACCTCTTTTTTATTTACTTATTTATTCATTGAATACTTAAAACAATTTGATTTAATCTGTATGTAGGCGGTGGATATGTGTGAGGGAGAGAACCATCCCTTTTTTTTTTGGGGGATACTAAAAGTGACGAAAGAGAAGAAGAAGGGAAAAACGGGGTATAATTTTATAATGTAGTTTTATGATACCACATAAACGGCTTTTTCTCGCTATAGTGACCCGCCAGATTGTAATTGTACCCAAAAGGAAAAGAGATTTCCCGCAACTAAATTAGAGTTACGTTTCCTCATCCCACTAATGATGACCTTCCATAGATTCCCCGATATAAGCTGCAGCTAAAGTGGCAAAGATTAAAGCTTGGATACCACTTGTAAACAATCCCAAAAGCATCGTAGGTACAGGGACAATTAGGGGTACTAGGGAGACGGGAACAGCTACTACCAACTCGTCAGCCAAAATGTTTCCAAACAATCGGAAACTAAGCGATAGGGGTTTGGTGGAGTCTTCCAAAATATTGATAGGTAGGAGTATCGGAGTTGGCTGTATGTATTTGCCGGAATAGCTAAACCCTCTCTTGTACAAACCCGCGTAAAAATGTGCTACTGATGTAAGCAAGGCTAATGCGACGGTGGTGTTAATATCGTTCGTAGGTGCAGCCAACTCCCCATGAGGTAACTGAATGACTCGCCAGGGTAGCAAAGCACCTGACCAGTTAGAAGCAAAAATAAATGGAAACATTGTTCCAATAAATGGGACCCAGGGTCGATATCCCTCTTCCCCCATCTGGGTCCTGGTTGAATCTCGAATAGATTCAAGAACATACTCGATAAAATTTTGTGTACCAGTTGGTATCGATTGCAAATTGCCGGTAGTTGTAGCGGGTAAAGCTACCAATATGGCGACGACAACCCAAGAAGTTATAAGAACCTGTGCATGAACTTGAAAGTTTCCTATTTGCCAATAGAGATGTTAACCTACTTCTACACTTGATACTTGATGCGGATTATCAATTTCATTAATTTGCAATTGTTCAATTTGCATAATACCCCCCCCCCTCACAATGAGGAGCAAAATTATCTAAACTATTTTTCATTACATAAATGTTCTGAGTAGGAAGAGGCAAGTTCCTTTTCCATCAAACTATACGATTTATCAAATCAATCCATTTTCCCAAAAATATTAATGCCTTTGGGTATTTCGTTGCAAATCAACAAGGTCGGTGTATAGTTAACCGCCTTTCGGCCCATTAAGTTACCTTTATGTTTGAACGACCCTCGCTAATAGCTAATGCAGGTTTATCCAATATCCATCGGATCGAGGATCTAGCATCATCATTACCAGGAATTGGAACATCTACAAGATCTGGGTCACAATCTGTATCAACGATACAGATTGTGGGAATACCCGGAATACTGCATTCTTTGAGGGCAATAGATTATTCGTGTTGATCGGTAATTATCGCAATATCGGGTGAATCTGACATATATTGAATTCCACCTAGACACTTTTTTAATCTAACCAATTATCCCTTCAAAATCGCGGCCTCCCGTTTCGGAAGTCGGTCGAATTCTCCCAAATCGCCCCAGTTTGTAAGTGTTGAAACCTGCGGAGACGTGTCTCTGTAGTGACCCAATTCGTTAACGTACCAGCTAACCATTTCTCGTTTACATAATGGCATTGAGATTTCAATGCAGCTGATACTATTAAATCAGTTACTTGATTCTTCGTACCCACCATCGGGAACTCCTTTCCCTCTACTGCTGCATCAAATACCGAGTCACAAGCTTCAGATAGGAGACGAGCGGTCTGAGTTAAGTCGAGAATATGAACACCCTTACGTTCTGTAAATATATAAGGAGACATCTTTGGATTCCATCTCTGGGTTTGATGTCCAAAGTGAATTCCTGCTGCCATCATTCCTTCCAAGTCGATAGTCCGATTTTTCTGTTGCATCTTCCCCTCTTTTATGAAAACGGATGTGAATTTGTCTCATTTTAACTAAATTTGGTAAATTGTTACAATCCAGTGAATCATTTCGCGGTTTGAAATGCGCGAAGAAATTGTCTGCCACTTTTTACCACATATCAAGATGAAGACGAGTGAAAGATCTATTCAATTCTTTACGAATGAAAAAACTGGGATTGAAATCCCGTTTTTTATGGTAACCACTTAGACTACTTCCAGTCTCCCATTTTGTCAACTTCTTACTACCCCACTTGCCAACCGAGATTCTTTTCTTTATTTAAGGTGGTTTGAAGGTCCCCCACTTGTCTATTGAAAGAAGCTATCTCTGTTTCTTCAAGGTCAATGTGTGAACGGAGCCGAGCTACTATGTTTACTACCATGGATGGTTTGGGGTAGAGGTCCACCACTTTCCCAACCTACTAATCATTGTGTTATGGAGGTTTTATCCCATGGTGGTTGGAAGGTCCACAACCTGTCCAACCTAGCTCTATTGAATAGTCCTATCTCTATTTTTTTAAAGTCAAAGTTTGAATGGATTGTAGATATTATGTTTACTACCATGGATGGTTTGGGATAGAGGTCCACCACTTGTCCAACCTACTATCCATTCATGTCCAAGCTAGCTCTATTTAAAAGTCCTACCTCTATTGTTTGAATGTCAATTTGTGAATGGAGTGTAGCTACTATGTTTACTACCATGGATGGTTTGGGGTAGAGGTCCACCACTTTCCCAACCTACTAACCATTTTTTTATGGAGGTCCAAGGTGGTTTGAAGGTCCACCACCTGTCTAAGATAGCTCTATTGAATAGTCTTATCTCTATTGTTTGAAGGTCAATGTGTGATCGGAGTGTAGCTACTATGTTTACTACCAGGGAGGGTCTGGGAAGAGGTCCATCACTTGTCCAACCTACTAATCATTGTGTTATGGAGGTTCTAGCCCAAGGTGGTTTTAAGGTCCACTGCTTGTCCAAGCTAGCTCTATTGAAAGAATCTATCTCTATTGTTTCAAGGTCAATAGCTGAATGGGGTGAAGCTATTATGTTTAGTACCATGGATGGTTTGGGGCAATGACTACTTAGACACTAGGAAGCATGGTCATGCACTAGTTCACGTTGGACATTGAGCTTTATAACAAGGTTCACCACTTGTCCAAGATATGCCACTTAAATAGGGAGTGGATTCTTGAGTCAATATGAATCACTTCTCAAACGTTGCTTCCATTGAAATAATTAAGGATTACTTGGACATTGAGATGCAAGTTCTATAGTTGTTTAGTGATTACATTAGAACTAGGTCCACCACTTGTCCAAGCTATGTTGTAATATAATAATATGGATACACTAAGGAGTAGCTCATCTTCATCTCCAACTCCATTTATGCTCACTAAGGTCCCTGATTTCAAGCAATATTGTGATGGCTATCTTTGTGATGGACAAGACATACTTGTTGGCCAGTCCAAACCTCTTGAATTTAGGTTTCTTATGCAAGATGAGACACCCATGATCCAATACAAGGCACATGTAGTTGTATCAAATTGGACTGGAAGTATTCGCCTTTGGAAAATTGACATAGAAGGAAATCCAATATTACCACATGGAGATCCACCTTTGGTACCAATGGAAGAGTATGTCAAGGCCCATGAAGAAGTGATTTTAGGGTTGAAGAATTATATAAAGTTTTGGCAAAATTTAGGAAATGGTTCAAGTGTGCCACGATATTATAAGCCCGTGATAGATTACTGGACTAAGGTAATTGACAAGATTGGAAGAGCAATCATAACAGAGGGAGTCTTGTACGAGCAATTTTGGCCAAAAACGCAAGAATTTTATCACAAAAAATGCACCACACTGAGCTTACAAGGAGCCAAAAGATTCCTAGGTCTTGAAGAACTAAATACTAATTTCTGTGGTCCTCAACAAGATAGACCAAGGGAAGAGTTTGACCCTCTATCTGATGTACACCAAGGTGACTTTGTTATGCTACTTCCAAGTGACATGGATATCTATCCAGCTTGGCTTGCAATGGCTTTATCAAACATTGACAACGAGCCTACATCACCAAACTGTAGAAAAGTTTTGATTCAATATTGGGCACCTTGTGCAAGAAAGAGTGGGATGACAGATACTCAAGCTTACACTAATTGTTGGAAGGGTTTTTGGGATGTCAACTATAAGGACCTGCAAGTGTGGAAATCTATAGATGTGATTGTTTGGTCTTGGAGACCCAACAAAGAAGGTCCATTTTCAAGGATTAAGATTCCAAAAAGGCATGCTCTAAAAGCTAAAACTGCCCTTGCTCGTGCACATCATCAACCACACTTGGATCAAAGTTTGGACATGGCATCCAATTCAGAGTATATTATATGAAGCTTCTATTGTTACTATAATGGTTGTAAACAAGACCTTTGATTGTAGTGATCTTTCTTTCTTTTATTTCATTACTAGTATTTATTCAAACTCATGCTTTGTGCATCCTCAAATTTTGGTGTTTATCAGCACCACAATTCTTTAAGATTTCACTCTAACCCATCAGCAAGTATATCAACATTTTTCCCACTTTAAATGGAAAATTCCCAAATTACATGAATTTAGTCAATTTGGAGATTCCCATAATGAGGGATTTTTACCATAATACCTAATATGGTCTTATTGTGAGTTTTGCCAAAAAAAAAATCTTCAAAGATATATTTTCATCTTCAATTCCACCTTGGTGAGATTGAAATTATGCTGGTTAATAAAGCTTTGGAAGGGCTTGATTGATTCTACTTTTGTACTTGAGAGTCCAAGTTTGAGTGGGTTTAAGTATGTCCCGAGTGATGCTCATCCTAGCTGTCTATTTGTATCACTGTTTATTAACAATAATTAGACACATGTACGTTAGTTAATATCTTATTTTTTAGAGATTCCTCTTTTGCTCCTCTTTATAAGTATTTTGGAGCTTATGCATATATCTTTTAATGATTTCCAAATGTTCTACTACTATGGTACATATCCCTAAGTGTTTATTTTGGAAAAAACAAATAAATGGTTAAATTCTTGTGCAGTTTTGTACTTACACTCAAAAGTTTGAAAATTTTGGTGGCACTTCCTTTGTACCAATACTCTTTTTTCAAAAAATCACCATATGTATTCATTGTATCACTTATCCTCCCAATAGGCTTTCATAGCTAAGATGCTACATCTTACTCATTTACCTTTGCTAATGCTTATATCAAAGATCTTACAGTGCTCTATCTAACAACAACTACATGTTCGATCAGCATTTGTAGGGAACTTATGCACGTAATCAAAAACAAATGTTCTACTACTATGGTAGATTTCCAAATGTTCTATTACATTTGTAGAGAATTTATGTAGATTTC
>NW_028221436.1:5325291-5362911 GCF_014529385.1 Adiantum capillus-veneris
AAAAGTGCATCTTGGAGGGGTTGGGGGTCAACTGTGATGGGAATGGCTTAAACTTGTATATGGCTTATGAAAGTGTACACAGAGATCTAGAACTGATAAATACCATCTGGGGGCCAATTTGGCCATTTAGACATCCTACGCGTAGGATGTCTATTTAATCATTTTTCACTTGTGACCACACAGATAGCTTGGTAATGTGCTCATGAATGTATTGTGCAAGTTTCATTTGATTTGGACAAGTTTTGGTAGGTCTATGGCCCATTATTGCCTCTATGCTCTGACTTTGCATTTTTTGATGCATATGAGGTCAATTTTTGTCCAAATGTGATGAAACTTGGTGGCTAGCATGTACAGGCTATTCAGAAGCTGTGTGTGATGAGAAATGTTAGGTTTGGTGCCCAGATTTGGCCTTGAGACATCCTACGCGTAGGATGTCTCCTGATGAAAATTATATTGGAGGTGCTACTGGTACCTGCCTTGAGTCCCCCTGAGTCCCTTTTAAGCATTATTTCAACAAAAAAGTCGAATTGATAGAAAGAAAACTCCTTGTGTGGATTTCAGAGCCTCCGAGCCGTTTTCTGACTCTTGGAGTGCTTTTCGGCGATGAAATTTCTTGATGTTGGTCTCCATAGCTTCACGGTCCCTTGGGGATCCTTGCCATATGGTTTTTGTCGACTTTGGCTTCACCGGAGCTCCGTTTGGCAATTTGTCGCTCTAGAAGCACCCGTGTTTGTGTTTACATGTCGTCGTGACTTGTGGTGGTCTACCACCATAGGACTTGGTTGTTGATGGTTTAGGAAAGCCGCTCGTGAAGTTTGGTGGCAAACAGACATGCGGCTTGGCCGCGAGAGCTATTTGACGCTTTGTGTGTCTGATGTCGTTTCTGAAGTTTAGTGCCACTTTGGGTCACCGTATGGCCATGTGGGCTATATAGACTTGTCGAGCATGTCGAGATGCTCCTACCCATGAGTTTTGGTAGCATTTGGGCGCCTTTCCGCCTATTTCCCATTTGGTGGCCTCTTGCGGGGCTCTAGGAATTAGGGTTTTTTCCGATGTTTTCTATTGCCTTTGGTCATCCAAAAGTGGTCTCCTATGCTAGGGTAAGCCGCCGATGAAGTCTCATTGCTTTTGGGTTAGCCGTTAGGTGGTCACTTCTACCTGTAGGTCTCTACTGCCCTCTTCCCGTGTGAACCCTACGCTAGTTTTCGCAACAAAACAACAAACATGCGCGAAAAGCTCAAGGTGGTGAGCCTACCTCTCATGTTTGGAGCCTGTCGGGTGGTCGTGCGCGTCGTAGAAGCTACTAGAAGTCCCGTTCGCTCTAGGTGGCACGAGCTCTCTCTCAAAAGTCAATAGTAGAAATGAGCTTAAAATGAAGTGAAAATTTCTTATAATGGGGGTCCCTGAACCACTTTCCATGAAATTTGACATGTGCTCCCAACTTCTTGCGAGATGTGGTTTAGGCTCAAAAATTTCTCGATTTGGACTCCATTTGCCCAGTTTACGATAAATTTGACGTTTCGATCAAAATCTGGCCAAAACACGCTTTCCACTCCATTCACATAATTGCACCCCCATTGTACCATAGGTTGTCCTATAGTCACTGATCATCCCCGTTTTTCACATGCTTTTTGTATTTTTGAAGTTTTTGCCGATAATTAGTAAAATTAAAAGGAAAATAACAAATTGAACCCAGAAAATCCCCAAAATTCATAATAAATCAAAAACATCACCGCAAAACACTGTATACACTCACATGCAATTTTTATGGCCGGATTTCTCCTTTTTTTAAATTTTTTTTCCGAAAAATGGCTATTTTTACTTATATACACACACCTAGGGGCTTGATTTAGAGTTTGGCCCCATATAATTGTCTATTCATGTTGTATAAAGGCATATGTACTTGGGTTAGTCCAAAAAATTTCGCAATCAAACAACAACCCTTAAAAATAGTCGAAAAACATGCCCTTTTTTGCTCTTTTTTCCATTGGGTCCGCATTTTAGAATGCCTCCCCCCTCCTAGCCAAAGTCCTCCCGGACGACAAGGTATCGCATCGGTGTATTGCCGTGCCTGGGTTAAAAAAAATCGTGCTAATGCTTGGCCGTGTAATGTGGCCCTATATGATGCATACTCGGTCAATGCATTGGAAAAATCAATGTTGTGCAAGAGGAGGTAATAAGCAAGATGCTTATTGGCATTCGCCATCGAGGTTTCCTATTTGTTGTTGATTTGGGTGGCAAATTTTCTTTGCAAGTAAAAGTTGTAACTCCACCGCTCTCTGTTTGATCGTCTTTCATGCAAAAGTCGCTTGGGTTTTCCGCTACAGTTGATATGGCCATGGTTGTCTCCTTGGAGAGAATTGTCTTGTTGGAATTGGCCATAGTCTTTGTCTCTTTGGCTTTCCATTTGTAGCTTTGTTTTGGAGGTTTTTGTAGGTTTATTGCTACTTCCGCGGTTGTCATTGTTTTGCTGGCTGATTGGCACCCACATAGATCGGTTTGCCGGTTTCATATGTAGTGCGTGTCTGCCTTCGATGGTGCTTATACTGAAGGGAGTTCCTGTTGCTTTGGTTTCGGGATCCAAATGCGAGTCGCATTTAAATTGTTATTGAGCATTCTCTTTGGGATCCATATTTGTTTTATTCCCTTGATTTTTGGTTGAACGGTATGCTTTTGTTGACTTCTTCTGTTGTATTGTGGTTTGTCTGCCATGTCATCTCTATCCTTCGCACCCATACTTGTTTTTCTCGTGTTGCTAATCTTCATCTTTGCACTTTGGTAGGTGTTGTTTTATGTTTGTAGTGAACATGGTTGGCAGTTCCCTGTTTGTTCGCCATGTTGTTCTTTAGTGGCACCCATCCTTTGGGTTCTTTATCCAGTGATTGTGTTGCTGCTGCCATCTGGTTCTTCCGGGGTTGCTAAGCAAAGGCTACCACCTATTGTTCTTGTGCATGCTGAATTTTGACCGCATCCACATTCCAATCTATGTGCACATTATACTCTTTTTGCCAAGGTTGTCCCGACAACATGGGGTGTTGTGTGCTTTCATCCTCGACCACATAAAAACTTGTGTGGGTAAATATATTGATGTACTTGTACATGCAATATAATCCAGCCCAATGTTTTCAGCGAATGTGATGTACTACTTTCCAGCACTTCTAGAGTAGGATGTAGTTGACCTATGGACTTGAGCTGTTTGAATAATCTGTAAGAGTAGATTTGCTTGAGCTCCAGAATCAAGCAATGCCGTCGATTCAACTTGATTGCTACCCACTTTGACTGCAATTATTGGCTCCACTGTGTCTTCATCAAAATTCGTTAGTCGAATGGCATTCATTCGCAACGGTGATCCACATTGTTGTTGTTGTCGTAGAAGCCGTCTTTTTGCAATGCGTTCTTTTGCTTCTGCTTGAGCTTCTTCTCGTACCCTCTGTTTCTTCTTCATCTGTTGTTTTTCTTGATGGATTTGTTGAAGCATATCCTGTGTTAGTAGTAAATGATATATTTTTAATCAACACCCAATAATCCAATTTTGCATTTCTTCACCTGCTAATGTAGCAAGCTTGACAGCTCCACTTTGTGATAAGTCACTAATCACAAAGGGTCCCATCCCTCGCTTTTTAAGTTTCTTGGCATGTTGCTTCAAGGTATAAAAAAGTACATAATCACCTATTTTGAACTCTCTCATGCGCACATGCTTGTCAAAAAATTCTTTTTGTCTTCTCTTTTTAGCATAGATCGAAGCTACAGCTCGCAAGCGAAGTTCATCTAGCTTTTCAAGATCATCTATTCTTAAAGAGAGCTCATGCCCTGTCCTGTTTCGCGACTCGAAATTAAAAACTCTATGGGTAATATAGCATTTAGGCCAAAAACCATGTTGTACGGTGTCGTTTCTATTGATGTTTTGTATGCTACCCTGTATGCCCATAGTGTTGAGTGTAACTGCTGATCTCAGTCTGTCCTTGAATTTGATACAATTTTAGTGAGAATCGTGCATAGTGTTTTATTTGTGGCTCAGCTTGTCCATTTGCCTGTGGATGATATGGAGCAGATTTTCTATGTATGACCATGAATTCCTCTAGCAGATATTCAATGGCTTCATTAAGGAAATGTGTTCCTCGATCACTGACAATTTCTATTGGTAATCCGTATCGTACAAAGACATTCTCATACAAAAATTGTGCAGTGGTTCATGCGTCTGCTTTTTGTGTTGCCTTGGCTTCCGCCCATTTTGTGAGATAGTCCGTAGCCACAATGATATATTGGGTATGGGTGCGATATGCAGGGGGTGAAATAGGCCCCACAAAATCAATGCCCCATTTTGCAAATGCCCTTGCTCCCATCATTGGCCGTAGTGGCATCTCATCTCTCTTTATCGGCACCTTGGTGCACTGACATGCGTCACAACGCTTTACAAACTCCTCAGCATCCATATGCAATGTAGGCCACCATATTCCTGCAGTTAAGACAATTTTTGTCGTCTCATCACCTGAAAATGGCCTCCACTTATGCCTCCATGTGCGTGTTCTAGAATCAGTAGGTAACACTTGCAAAGATTCTAAGTTGATTGTCCTTTCCTCGCTTATAGAGTTGGTTTCCAATTAAATTATAGTCGCGAGCCTCCAGCTCTATAGCCCTTTTCCGTGCTCTTGTTATGTTTTTAGGAAACGTCCTTGTGGTTAAGAAATCAATGATATATTGACTCCATGCAGGTGCAATGTTTACCTGAAATAATGTCACGTGATCCACTGGTCGTTTGGCACTACATATAGTACAGTTCTTAACATAAGCATGTGCGTCAGCATACATAGTTGGCCAATAAACCCCTAATTGCTTCAGTCTTTGGTGTGTTTTCATTGCTGAACAATGAAATGCACAATCCTGGACATGTGCTTCTTCAAGATAACACTCGAATTCCTCCGGATTTATACATAATCGTCGTCCTACAATCAACTGGAAGTTTTTGTTTGTCGAATTGTTTGCTATTTGGATTTGTCTTCCTTGTTATCAAACCTACCTCCAAAGGAAAGAATGCTAACAATTTCCTGAGACCATTTTTGTATCATTTCAATATTAAAAAGATAAGCATCAGCTATGTCATCATCTACTCCTTCAGGAGCTTCCCCATTTTGTAGCCTTGAAAGATGATCCGCCCGTAGATGTGTTTTACCCTTTTTGACCACCACTGTGAAATCAAACTCTATCAATATAATAAACCAGCGTACAATTCTCCCGGTATTGCATAGTTTACTTACCAGATACAAAAGAGCTTGATGATCTGTGAAGAACACAAATTTGTTTGCTAGCAAATAATGCCAAAATTTCTTTCAACATAAATCATCCCTAACCCCTCTCTTTCAGTGGTTGTGTAGTTCTTTTCTGCACTGTTTAATTGTCGACTTGCATAACAAACTGGGAAATCCATTGTTCCGTCTCCAGGTTGAGCCAGAATACTCCCGATTGCATATGCAGATGCATCAATTTGAACATGGAATATATTTTCCCAATCTGGTGCCTTAAGTACAAGTGCTGATACAAGGTTTTCCTTAAGCTTTTGGAATGAAGTTTCACATTCCTCAGTCCAGTCGAAACTAACTAATAAACGATACAGAGGTTGTGCAATGACTGCATACATGTATATGAATCTTCGATAATATCCGCAGTGTCCCATGAAGGATTGCACTTGTTTCGCGTTAGTAGGCCTGGGCAAGTCTACTATGACTTTGATTTTGTCTAGGTCAGTGGTTATGCCATTTCTTGAGACAATGTGTCCTAAGATGCGGCCTTGCCTAACCATAAAAATGCACTTTTTCGGGTTAAGATAGATTCGATACGTTCTGCACTTCTCAAATACCTTTTGTAAATGGTCAATATACTCCTCTCATACAAGAGAGTGCACACAAAGATCATCCATATATATTTCTAAGAATATTCTCAGGTATTCTTTGAACGTATGTGTCATTAACCTCTGAAAGGTAGTTGGTGCATTGGTTAAGCCAAAAGGCATGACTCTATATGCATATATTCCCCATTCTGTGGCAAAAGCTGTTTTGTGTTGATCCTCTATTGCAATTGCCAGTTGGTTATACCTTGAAAACCCATCTAAAAAGGAATAAGCCCGTTTCCCGGCCACCCTCTTAAGTACATGTTCTGTGATCGGCAAGGGATAATTATCCCTTATGGTGGCTGCATTTACCTTTTTGAGGTTCACACACGCTCGCAGCTTTTCGTTCTTTTTGGGGACAACCACAATGGGTGACACCCAATCTGTATGCTCGATTTCATAGATGAATTCAGTATCCATCAGCTTGTCAATCTCCTCTTTGATTCGTTTAGCAAATGTGTCATTATATGTATAAGGACGCTGTTTTCTAGGTTTGGCATCTGATTTCAATGGAATTGTATGTTGGTATATCGATGGATCAACTGTTGGAATTAGGGTTGCAGAGAAACACACACAGCTTGGAGAAGACGAAGGAAGCTCAAGGCACACAATAGAGAGTGTGTTACT
The DNA here is from genome assembly GCF_014529385.1 of Adiantum capillus-veneris. Lineage (NCBI taxonomy): Eukaryota > Viridiplantae > Streptophyta > Polypodiopsida > Polypodiales > Pteridaceae > Adiantum > Adiantum capillus-veneris. The sequence continues at coordinate 5,331,803 of NW_028221436.1, forward strand.
TAGTGTGCAATGGAAAGATAGATAGCCCTAGAGTGATGGGCGTATATGCAATGCACGGGGGAAAAAACCTCCTAAAGAGGGAAAAAATGCCCCGGCGGTCCTAGTGTGTTCACACACATCACTACCGTTGGAATTAGGGTTGCAGAGAAACACACACAGCTTGGAGAAGACGAAGGAAGCTCAAGGCACACAATAGAGAGTGTGTTAGTTGTGTGCAATGGAAAGATAGTTAGCCCTAGAGTGATGGGCGTATATGCAATGCACGGGGGAAAAAACCTCCTAAAGAGGGAAAAAATACCCCGGCGGTCCTAGTGTGTTCACACACATCACTACCACATGTATATGGTAACAAATCCCCCCTAGAGTGATGCGGTGAACGAGAGCTGGCACATGAGTAAAGGGAAGTGCCATGCCCTGAGGACAGGATCAGTCCACAAAGGGGAGTAAGCCCAAAGCTTTGCGGAAAGCTTCAAGCTTCTCACGAGACAATGCCTTTGTGAAAAGATGTGCAAGGTTGTCCTGTGTTGGCACATAAGCCAAGCTGATCTCTCCTGCTGAGAGCCTCTCCCTGACATAGTGGTAATGCACCTCAATGTGCTTTGTGCGAGCATGAAAAATTGGGTTCCTCGCAACTGCCAATGCGCTCTGACTGTCAGTGTAGATAGTGTTGGCAGTGTCCTGTCCAACACCCAAGTCAGCCATAAGGCGTCTGAGCCATACACACTCAACCGTAGCTGTGAAGACTGCCCTGTACTCAGCCTCACAACTCGAAGTGGCCACAGTAGGTTGCTTCTTGCTCAACCATGATATACATGAACTGCCAAGCATGAAACAAAAACCACTTGTGGACACTCGCATGTCAAAACAACCAGCCCAATCTGAGTCCGAAAAAGCATGTAAGTCTGGCGGCAATGATCCCCCCTTGGGATAAAACAAACCAAGATGTAAAGTGCCACTAAGGTAACGGAAAATCCTCTTGACAGCCTGCCAATGCTTAGACCCTGGGCTATGCATAAATCTGCTGACCTGCGAGACTGCAAACTGAATATCTGGCCTCGTGTTGCATACATAAATGAGGCAGCCAACATCAGTTTGGTAAAGAGTGACATCAGCAGGATCGCCAGCATCATGTAGACTCAACTTCAAACCTGTTTCCATGGGAGTTGCAATAGGTTTGCAATCCTCAAGTCCAAACTTACATAGCAATGTCTCTATGTAACTTTTCTGACACAAGGCAATACCACCATCACACTGCTTAAACTGTATACCCAAGTAATGATGCAACAGCCCCAAATCTTTCATCTTGAAAGTAGCATTCAAATCAGCCTTAAATTCAGCAATATGTCTCTCATTTGGTCCAGTGATCAGCAAATCATCAACATAAAGAACCACAATGAGAAATACATCATCCTCACGCTTTACATACAATGTGCTTTCTGTTGGACTGTTACGAAAGCCTCGTTTAACCAAATGAGTGTCAGCTTTCTCATACCAAGCACGAGGAGATTGCTTCAACCCATACAAAGCCTTCTTACATTTGCACACTTTGTCCTCTTGTCCTTTTATGACAAAACCGCGAGGCTGCGTTACATAAACTTCCTCAAATATGTCACCATTCAAGAAAGCAGTAACAATGTCTGATTGATGTACATCCCAACCAAAATGAGCTGCCAATGCACATAGAAAACGTACAGTAGTCATACGACAAGTGGGAGCAAGGTAGGGAAGTCTAACACCTCTTCAGCTCTAATTACACGCACAAAGGCTGCTACATGATCTCTAGGATCTTTGTTTCCCGTGTATTTCTTGTTTACCCATTTTTGCACTTGAGAAGGTCTAATTCTACGATGGTCTACAAATCTCATCATTAGATCTCCTCGTTCCAATCTATATACCTCCTCTAGCCTTCGGTAGTGGGCAGGTTCCTCTCCCAATGGTGCTCCTAAGCCGTAATTTCTCACGGTTCTTGCAAGAGATGGTTCATCTCTTTGAACTCGCTCTATGGGTGGTCTTCCAGGCTCTGTTGACCCTTGAGTTTTTGGCTTACTCTCGCCTTGATACCGTGAATAGAGTGGTGGTTCTTGTAAATCCCTTAGCCCTCGTGCGGCTGGATAACCATCTCGGTTTCGGTTTTGTTTTAATGTTGCACGTTGTCAAAGCCATGCCTGCAATGATGGTTGAGTCGCTGGTTGGTTTTGGTAGTTGAACATCTGTTGTCGGGTAGAATGTGAGGTCGCGACGTACTCTTTTGAAAATGAATTTGCCGACTTGCTAGTAGTGTAGGTGGCTCTTGGCATTTCTTTTGGGACATATGTTGATGCTTCTAGAACTGTTGCCTTTTCTACCTCCTCTGGGAGAATACGTTTGTATTCTCGCCCGTACCTATCAACAAAAACAATATCCTTCCCCATAGCAATTTCATAAGAGAATAAGTAAAGAACCTTGTCTTTGCTTAATTCGTTTGGGTAGGGTTCTTTGCATCGAAAGTAAGAGACTATTCCCTCGCTCTCATGCTTGTAAATCCCCACATTCTCATTATGAGTAGAGACCCTCGTTGTTTTCTTATCATACATAAAAAGCGCTCCAGGTCGATCAATGTTTGGAGGCGGTTCTTGAGTTTCTGAAACCATTTTTCCTTTCGCCACGTTATCTCCATATCTATTGTAATCCTCAAGGTTACTAACTATCAAATAGTGGTTCCCCTTTTCGTCTTGGAATCTATCTCCATCATCATAGACTTGAATTATTTCTAGTCTCTGAGCAGGTCTTTCTTCAATACAAATACACTTGTGTCCTCGATAGTCAAAATAAACTAGGGCTCCCCTTGAGTTTGTTCCTTCTAAGAAGATCATAGTGAACTTGGAATCGTTCAAAGGATTTAGGGAGGTACTTCCTCCTGGCATTGGTCCTTCATAGGAGAAACCTCCTGGCTGTTGACTACCCATCATGAAGAAGGACTTGTCTGATGAAGTGTCAGTATCACTACCCTCCTCAATAATCGGTGCTAGTGGATCTAGCCTTGCCTGAGTTACACTCTCCTCGATGGACACTAAACTACCCTGATCACCTGCGACCTTTTGGTCTCTAAAAATGTGTCTTCCTGATCTTAAATTCATCAAACTTAGCAATGCAACTTAACACAAATCCAACCACTCACCTGGAAAAGGATCAGTTTCCGCACAACTTCTTGCTTTGCCGCAGAATATACCTGTACACAAGCGTTTAATTTTGGCAATCGAATCAAAGCTTTTAACCGCTAGAGGTGGTTTTAGTAATGATTGGTATAACTGGAGGGTTAACCTCAACCACTATTGTATTTTATACACTTCTGATGTTCTTGATTAGATCTGCTAATCTAGAACTGTACTTCCCTCGGATGTTGGTCAATTTACCTGAAAAGTCTTAATTCCGTCTTTGCTCCGTCAAAAGGTCAAACAAGGTCCAAATTCACTTCTGAAAGAAGTTCTGGAACTCTTAAGTCAATTGGAACATCACTGTATGTCCTCATTCAATTTTTCACTTCCCTAAGCCCCAGTAGACATCCTACGCGTAGGATGTCTCCTGCTTTGTTTTGCCTGGTTTTTGCATTATAGAATCCCCTTGATGTGCTGAGTCCACAGCTGTTTTTACTTTTTAATTTGGACACCTATAAGCTGGTCAACGGATCAGAAATCTGTTCCAGCAGCCTGATGTTGGTCTAACCAGTCATATCAACTCCAATTTGGACCAAAATTGACTACGAGGCTTGCCTCATGCTATACAACCCCCTGCTATGCCTACAGTCAGTTTCTGGCTTCAATTTCATGCATTATACATTCTACACATAGCATGTCTAACTGCTCAAAATGACTTCAAATGCAAAGCACAGACTCCTCTTGAGGTGCTGATCACTTTGGTATGCTCAAATCTGGGTTCGGAGTGCCAAATCACACAGAACACATCCTACGCGTAGGATGTCTTTTTGGCCTGTTTGACCCCAGACTTGAGCCACAGTTTCCCCTTGATGTCAGCAACCCAGTGTTATGCTCAGATTTTGGTTTGGATTTCAAAAGACCCCAATTTTAGTTGTTCTAGCCCTTTTCAGTCAAAGGTGCTAAAGTCTGCTTAGAACCCAATTTTCTCACCCAATTGAGATGAAATCTTTCTCAGGCACTCAATAAATCATGCAGATCATGCTCATGCAGCCACCCTATGGTTTTGGTCTTAAAATAATGCCTTGGCGCAATTTGGGTAGGATGTCTGGCAATTTTCTGTCTATCTGGCCTTATACTGTCAAGATATGGTCAAATTTCCACTTTCTAGGTGAAAATAGGGTAAAACCTACCTTCTGAACACACTGGTCAACTCAAAATTTCAAAATTCCCACCAGATCAGCCTGTAGACATCCTACACGTAGGATGTCTCCTGGCTTAAAATTTATTTTTTTCTGACAAAAATGCTCCTGATGCTCTGCAGCTCTCTCAGTAACACTCACAGCAACTTTTGAACTTCACTTCAGCTTTCAAACACTCTTTTGCGTCTTTTACAACCTTGTGATGAACCTAACAGCAAGTATAACATGCATGAAGTGCTCTAGATCATGAATCATGATGTCTTACTTACCCTACTCCTACTCATCATGTGAAATGGTGATATTGGTGTTTCGGTTGCTTCCTGGCCTCTCCGGACTCTCAAGCTCTCCTTTCACCGCTTCTACCACTCCAACTCCTACTCATCAACTCAACTAAGGCCTAAAAACTATCTAAGTCTACCTAAGTCGAAGGATCTAGGCCAGACACACACTCCCTAGACTCCCTCTAAGACCTAGAGAGTCCTCCACCCTCTGATCCTATCTAAATGTAAAACGAGACTCTGGCAAGCCAAAGAATCCCTATCCTCAAGGACTAGTCTCGATCACCTACCCAGGGTTTTCGTCCCCGGCAGCGGCGCCAATGTTGGCGGATACACCGCGATGGACGTCAGCACAACGAGAACTCACCTAACAAGACTTGTCAGCTAAGGACGAAGCTCGACCCGCAGGCGCGTGGAAGCAAGCATAGGATGTCAATCTACACTCGATCGACTCTCGACTAATTCCTACAAAGGTCTCTACCCAATGTCTAAGCTACAGCCTTCAGGAGTGCATAAGAGGAGATTTCCTACAATGCTTCCAAGAGCCGAATACCCATCAAACGTTCTCGAAATGCCACAGAACTTGAAGGAGACCCTACTAACACCAATAGGTCGCTCTCCCTAAGGTCTATGAACCAAAATCCCAACCCTAAACACCTGGTGCAAAATCGTGTAGGATGTCTGGACAAAATCTGCAGGTCGTCGTTTCCAAAAACTAAAGTGGCTAATGTGTAGCTCTACTCAATGTGAACACATGGATATGCTGAAATGCGAAAACGGATAACGTATGCTCACCGAATCACCAAATGAAGCTCGTAGGTCGAGCTCGCAAAACCAGACCGTACATCTGCAATGTAGGTATCAGCGCGTAGCTCTCGTCGAGGGCAACACGCTGCACTTCTCCACACTTGATTCTGACCACTGGTGCGCGCGTAGCGTCAAGATGAAACTCTCACTCTCTCTCGTACACAGTACGCTCACTCACAGACAGAACTTTTTTAAAAATGACAAAGGTTTTTCATTAAGGTCAAAAAGTGGTATAAATACCTTACAATCTCAAACCCTAATGTTCCAATTTAACCATCTACTCAATCTAAAAGTCAAAAATGGGATACAATCTGGAAACTTCTGTAAGCCCCAATATTTATAAACGTGAAATATCGGTTTTTCTCAATAAATGAATAAGTACAAAAAAATAATATTCTGCCGAGCAGTCATTTTCCGTAGGGTGTGTCCAGCCACTAATAGTTCCCTAACACCAAAAACCATAACCAGGTACCTTACAACAGAACTCAGGTAAGGTCCTAAAGCGGCAAAAAAGCCAATATGGCCATCTGTAAAGCTAACACCATTCCCTCAGGTGTTATCCCCATTGGTACAGTCAACAAAATAGGCCAAAAAAACAGTTGCTCTTTATACACAAGCAGTCCCAAGGCCCACAATAATGCCCATGTGTAGCAGTTACGATTATGCAGCGGCTTTTTACAGAGCCGACCCCTAAATTACATGTAGGTACTTCAAAAAGACCATTATTTTGCTCAAGAGCTAGGCCAAAAAGTTTGTTTCTCTAAGACAAATACACAGTGTATAACTCAGACGACATCTTTCTTCACTTACCATGCAAAGTACTGCAACCACACCCAAACAAAAACCGAAGCTTTGTAGTAAGGTACTTGTGTTTCTTGAGCTGCAAGCTCCATTTTTGCAAGTTCATATAGTAGCGAAAAAATGAGCAGAAAGAAAGACCTACTCCAGGGCTAAGTGAGGGCCAGAGTATGCCCTCACCTCAGTTTATATAGGAAGGCATGCACGCTCCCAGAGCCAGCAAGTTGAATGCAATCGCCCGCCCTCAACTGCGCGAGCCTGTATAATCAACAACACTTTGTAAGTACTTTGATATACTCCAAAGTGGTGTCAAACAGATACTAAATATTTTTTTTAAAAATGTGTTGTCTAGTCCATTGGTCACAAGCACACAGATTCGCCGAATCAGGTAGTATGTAAACATTCATCCTGTGTAGATTCGCCGGTTTAGGTAGCACTAATGCAGATTTGCCAATTTAGCCAGCACACACACACAACAGATTCGTGTCAAACAGATAGTAAATACTTTTCTTTTTTATGTTTTGTCTAGTCCATTGGTCACAAGCCACAGATTCATCGAATTATGCAGTGTGTAAACATTCATCTTGTGCAAATTCGCCGGTTTAGGCAGCAGTACGAGTACAGATTTGCCAATTTAGGCAGCACACAACATACAATAGATTCAGAAGTTTACATCATATCAAATGCAGATTCGCCAATTTAGGCAGCATTAGTGCAAATTCGCCGATTTAGGCAGCATGTCTTATTGGTGTAGATTCACCGATTTTGGCAACACCGATCACAAAATCATGCTGCAGTGGCTGGCCACCACTACAAGAGGTATGATTTTGTTATCCGGGTATACAAAATGAAGGATATTTGGATTTGAAATGAGTATATGTTGGCAGATATTTGGGTTTGGATTTGGACTTGGATTGGGAATTGGTATATGATGCTTTTCTGTCGCAACAATATTTATGAAATTGAACTTGAGAATGATCAGAATGGATTATTGAACCATGAGTGTGACCAATGATATCCTGGCTCATCAGAATGTGACATATAGTGCTTATTCTAGTGGTATGGGACACTAGAATACGTAGTATGTGGTTGACGGCAGGCATATGCTATGTTGTTTAGTTTCACTATTTTTTTTACTGTATTCTATTTTTTTGAGACAGATTTCTAATCACTCTTTTTGACAAGTATCATTTGCAGATTTTCTTATCTTTGCAACTGAGGCTTTCCAACGGAGAGGTATGTTATGGAATTCATATTTACCCATTTATCGCAGCTGACAGGTGGCAAAAGTGTCAGTAGATAATGGATTATGCAGAAGGATATCACATTTTATGTATATTTGATTATTCAAGCACTCTTTATGAGCTTTGGCCATATATGTCCAGCTGGCCAATTTGTATCATTTTTGGGCATTCAAAAAATCATCCCATAAATGCGTGCAAGAGGGAAATACTCACTCTTGCATGGGGGGAGATTGCACCCAGTGCTTGTGTCTTCTTCTCTTCTCTCCTCTCTTCTCTCTCACCATGCCGGCGTAGCATTTCGCTCTAGGAGGTGCGCCTGGATGTTCTCCCTTGCTATGTCTCTCTCTCTATATCTCTCTCTCTTATTGGTACGACTTGGAGTATGTGCAAAGATAATTGTCAGGTATGCAAATTCATTCATTTATGCTTAGCAATATGTTGTTTCAGGTATTTTGATAGGGCAGGCATGCATCCGTTTGTAGCAAAACTACTACAATCAAAACTTTATCCGGAGCACCAAAGATGCTACGGATAAAGGCCAAAACTTTACCCATAGCACCAAAGATGCCATCATAGGTGAGAAAAGAGATGCTCTTTCCTCCCTCCTTGAACTTCTTAAACTTGTAGGACCTTTTCCAAGCAGCATAGGATTTATGATGTCCTCCCCTCTTGTATTCTCTAGGAGAAAAACCGTTGCTTTCATCAGAAGAGGAGGAAGATGATAAAGATGGAGAAGAGGGTGACCTCTTTCTCGCCTTTTTCTTCTTTTGATTCCTCTCTTCCCTCTCAGAATGATGAGGAGAAGGACTATATGATGATATTTTCCTCGCGGGAGGAGTTGGGGATCGTCGGGACCGCCGTCTTCATGGAGCCACATCTTCACAGGTATTTGGAGATTCACTTCTTTCTCGTTCATAGGATTCTTCCTCTTCTCTTACCAAAGAGAGTCTTATTTTGGAAGTCTCTACAAGAGACTTCCTCTCCGCTTGGGGAGTTTGGAGAATCCCATGAGTGCAACGTTGTTGGTTAACTTTGGCTTGCAAAGCAGGGTTGCCCATAGCTTGTTGCAACCTAGTAACAAGATAGTTCACAAACACTAGGGCATCATTAGTATCACCTTCATGTGCAAAATCAAAGTTGTCAATATTCATTCTACTCTCTTTATTATTGTCAATCATTCTAACTAAATTTATATCTATGCTACTTTGTGCTTTGGCAACTCAAAACTTTAGTTGCTACTCTTTTTTATTTTTGAAAATTAGCTCTCAAGTAGCTACACCCATGGTTTAAAGAGTTTTGATTGCAAAGAGTAGTGGAGAGGGTCTAACATTTATCAGTTGATTATGGTTCCTATTGAGATCGCTAGTAGCTCTATAATGGTTAAGCCAAAGGCAAGCCCCGAAAGACTCCATTATTAAGTCTAAAGTTCCCAACAGTGCACCTCAAACTAAGTTCTTTTCAACCGGTGTCGAGGATAAATTTGTGTTGTTAGTGAGCCGGGATCGACACCGGGTTGCCTTATGTGGGAATTGGTGAGAGAAATGACACAATGATATTTTGGAGATACAAACCACAATTTGGGACTCAAAATCTTTTTACTATCAAATTAAAGTTTGGTTAGAACTTAACTACAAGCTGAAACAAAGAATCTATTGGCTTCTGCTTAGTCAAGAGCGGAAGAAAAAGAAGCCATGCCCTTTATCACAAGAGTGCGAGAAAGTCTTTATCTCGCCTTGCTCTTCCTTAACACGAGAATCCTTGGTTCTTCGACTTCCCTTGCTCTTCTGTTCATGTTTCACTGCCGTGCTGAAAGATCTCTCTCTCTTGAATTGTTTGACTCCTATCACTGAGAGCCCTTTAATCCTTTGTAGAGCTGACTCCCACCATGGGAATACTCTCAATTGAATTTTAAAAAAACCTTGAGCTTTGTAATTAAAGGAAAAAAACACTGACAGACAGTGCTTCTCTTGGCCCTACATACCTCCTCGCGCTGCTATACGACAGCAGCTCGGCCCTTCTCTGATCCATGCTGCAATCGACGCTCCCTTGCCCTTTTCGTTTTCTGCACCTCGTCTGCAGCTCCTCGCTTTACTCATCTTCTCCTGCTCTTCCCTGCTCGCTTGGCACATCGCTGACCCAAAAGCTCCTCCCTGGCTACTCGACAGCGACTTGCTTTTCTATCTCTCCCACTCTCCAAAAGCTTGGTATCCTTTTTACTGCTCATGCTCCTTCTGCTTTTTTAGCCATGTCTCCTTAGCAATTGACGATTATATTATTGCAGTCCAAAATTTTAATTAACTTCTTGCTATAGGCTTCATTCACACGCTTGCATTGGCCTTCAAGGTGCAAACATATGTTAAAAAGCCTTTCCTTGCCTTTGGCTTCTATGTTGCAGCTGTAATAGTCAATACGCTCCAAGAAACAGTAACTTGAACATGAAGCTCCTCAAACACCTTTGTTTTCTTTGATATTCACCAAATTTGGCATGTTTGATCACCAAAGCATTATGGAGCATATATCAACTAAAACATAGCCAAATACATATTGATTGAAGCATTTACTAAGCATCTTCTCCAACTGCCATGCCAACCATATCACGTTGCCATATCTTGTAATCATTGAACTTCAAGAGATGCCATTATCTCACCCTAGAATCCCAAGCATTATTCATCTGCAATCACCGATACTGCAAAAGATGACAGCTCTTTTGTAAGAAAACCTTAAAAAACTTCTTTTTTGTGTGTTTTTCTCCCAATAAGCCTGAAGCATCACGACATCCACCCCTTTGAACCTGCACATCCTCCAGCATGTGCCAACCGTCTTCAGGTTGTTAATCTTCCTAAGCAAAAGTATTGCCAGAAGCATCTTCTAGCAAATACATCTCATCATCTTCTTGGCATTCTCCAGAATCTATGTCACCCAGAACCACCTATCCTTCACGCTTCTTGAATAATTTGATCCTCTTTCCAACAATGGGTACTTTAAGGTTGGTGCCATCAAGTTCTCTGAGCTTGTAAGTTCCATTATCACAAACGTGCAGCACAACATAAGGTCCAAACCATCTCTTAACCATTTTACGCATGGCCGAATATTGATTTTCCAAACTGCTATCATAAATAAGTACCCAATCTCCATCTTTGATAGTACATGGTCTCAACCTATGCTTCTTGTCAATGCAAATGTGTTCTTCAATCATGCCTCCTTGAGCTTATCTACTGCCTGGTTAATGTCTTCGTGGCGTCTTCAAGCTGCCATATGCACAAAGCAAGCAAATCTTCAGTTGACATTCCCGATTCCCATGGTAGTATGGTCCAAGACACAACCGTCTCTTCTGTAGGCATGATTGTCTTTTGCCCATACATAAGTTCAAATGGCATAAATCCTGTAACTGAGCTATGAGCAGTTCTGTAAGCCCATAAAGCAAAAGGTAAAAGTTTAGGCCAATCACCAATTCGCCCTCTACAAGCTTTGGCCAAAGCTTTAACAATAGGCGGATGTCCTCTTTCACTTTCTCCATTACCTTCCGGATTAAATGTTGTAGTAAGAGCCAACTTGATTCCAATCGATTGAAGAACTCATAAGCTTCATCTGCATCTAATTCTCATCTATTAACAATAATCTTTCCAATGCAACCATATCGGCAAATCACATCCTCAAGCAAAAACTTGTATACCGAACTTGTAGCTTTGGTACGTAAAGCTCTCCTTCAACCTGGTTAGTGAGATCCTCTCTAGCAAGAACAATATACCTCATTTGCCTAATATTGCGACTGGCATAGTAATCAAATCTACAACCCACTTATAATGCATAGCCAATGGATAAGTAGGATGTAACTCATCTCGATGTCGCACATTTGAATACTGTTGACAAACCATGTAAGTCTCCACAAATCAAGCAATATCTTTGTACATGCCCTTCCACCAATATTGGTCTTTAATCTTGGCAAATGTTTCCCAAACTCCTCTATGTCCTACCCATAAATTCTCATGAAACTCTTTAATTACCTGTTGTTGTTTTACTTTGTCACAGACTACTTGTTGTCGTGATCCTCCTGGACGTTTTGGCTGCTTCCATAAGTGCCCATATTTAAGGAAATAACCATAAGCTTTCTTCCTGATCCTCCTGTATTCTTGGTCACTTCATTCCTCTTGCCTGGTGAGAGTGCTAAGATAACGGCCTATCAAAAGCCACTCTCCATCAAAACTTCAAAAACACGAGCAAGAGCACTACAGCTTGCATGCAAATGAGAAGAAATATAAAACTTTAAGCCCACATCATCACTCTTTGCATCTCCTCCTCATCTTCATACCTGGCTCTTTATAACATATCTACTACCGGATTGTCCCTTCTTGCAATATGACAAAATTCTAGATTAAGAGAATTAATGAAAGCTAACCACCATAATATAGCAAAATCCGAAGTGGAGCAATTCGTGATCATTCCTATCAATGGTAAACAATCAGTCTCCACTACAACTGAAGCCCCAATAAAATACTCCTTCTTAGACTTTAGAGCAGTAGCAATGTCCCAAAGCTCTCTCTTAACATGTGGATAACTTTGTTGACGAGTGTTAAGCACCTTTGCACCAAACCGAATAGCATATCTATGACCATCCTCGTCATCTTGACCAATAGCCCATCCAATGCCTGTCGGACTAGTGTCAACCGTCAAAATCATTGGCCTTCCATATCTATAATCAACCTTCCTTAAGGTAGGAGCTTCCAAAAGTATCTTCTTCAATTTTTTAATAGCCTTTGTATGAGTATCTTCCCACACACATATTTTTCCTTTTCTTAATAACTGGTAAAGTACTTCCGTAACATGAGCAAAGTGAGATAACCAAATACGATAAAACACGCAAGCACCCAAAAACCGACGGACTGTGCATGAATTTTTCATCCTTTGTATTGCTTCCACCTTAGCTGGGCTTGGGCGTCATGCATGTGGCCCACACATTTGTCCAACAATCAATATTTCTTTGGCACCAAAAATTGATTTTTGACCTAAAAGTGTTAGATTTACCTCTTCAAGTTTAGATAGAATAGCTTCACAATCTGCAATATGTTGAGTAACAAAGCTTCTGCACCCTTCTAATCTTTTACCTCGTCTTTAGACCTTCTTCACAACCCTTGATTGACAAATCATCAATAAAAGGCATAGTAATGTGAGGAATGAATTCTCTTAACACTTTATTCATGCCACTCATCATGTGAGCAATAGAATTTGTGGCACCTTGCGATAAAGTATACATCCTTACCACCCAGTGGAGTACGCATAGTAGTGAGATCCCTACTCTCCAAAGCAATTTGAAACTGATATACTGAGTAAAGATCACCCATGGAGTATATAGCCCTACCTGCAAAAGCTTCTACAAACTCGTCCACAATTGGACGTGTGCCAACATTACGAATTGTTACCTTATTTAACGGTTGCATGTCCTAAATATCTGAGGGCTCCATTCTTCTTCGGGTGTCGGTGATTCGATTAGAATAATCGCTCGTCTCGTACGAGAGGCGAGCCATATATGGATTCTTTCGGGATCTCCATCCAAATTTGATGGGAACTCTTTTTTTCATAAAGATCAAGATAGAGTTAGGATAATCCCCTCCTATCAAAAGGATACGCAGTCACTCGGAGGGAATTTTTGAAGCACAAGCCAGTGCTAGTAACTGCGTAGATCGTCGAAAAGGGATTCAAGAATTTGGAACCGATTCAAAATATTTTTTCAAATTGGTCAAAACGTCCGAGATCCAATACATCCTTTCAAATGTCTGGTTGGAGCGGGCCGAGCTAGAAAACTCGGTTTCTTTGCTGATGGAACGATGCCAAAAAATATCAAAAAATTAGATTTTGTAAGTATCAATGTTCAATTAAACAATGGTTCGGATCAGGATCACATTTTTGCCACCTATGAAAACTTCGAGTATCAAACCATCGTTTCAGGGATCATAAAGTATGGCACTGTAGAAATTAAACCGGTCAATCCGAAGAGACTCCAGTTAGATGGTGGGACAGGGAATAAAAGTTCTCGTCCTTGGTGCAGGGTAGTTAGAAAAGGAAATTTCTTCCGATTCCAGAAGAGGTTTATCTTACGCACGAACCCTCGTCGTCTATTTTGGTGACAAATAATGCTATTGTTAAAAAAGGTGCGCAAATCACTAACAATATTATTACCAAATCAGGTGGATTGATTCGGATGAGAAAGAGATCAAGAGATGCTACTACAATAAGAATTCTCCCTGGATATATTTATAATCCAGAGAAGCAAATTAATATATCCAAACGGGGTAATACATTACTAGCGCCGGGTAATAGGATTTCGGATGACATTGAAGTCAAAAATTGGATTTACCTACAACCATTTACATTTCGCAGAAAAGGAAAAACCTTTGTCCCGATGACACCAGTTAGCGAGTATAACTTATCCAGCGATTCTCTGGCACAAGTAGCATCTCGATTTGACAAACCAAAAACACAGAGACGCGCAAAAGCCAAGACCCTTTCGTTCATTTGTTGCAAAAATGGGGAAAAAATTGAAGTAATTAACGATGTGCCTACTCAATTAGTTCGGCTTTGTTTGATAATTGAATGGCAGAAATATTTGCACGAAACCCTTCCTAGAAAAAGAAACTATTTCTCTTTTCAGTGTGAAAATAAGTTATTTGTTCAAAACTTTTCTTCAAGTAAATCCGATGGTATCTCCCCTACACAAAGAGGAGTCAGGGTTGATGAAATCTTTCGAACATCAACGCCTCTTGGCAAACCATCTCCTCCTCAACTTGATCTGGCTAACAGTTGTTGTAAATCAGCTGTCAACTGTCAGGGTATCATTCATTTGACTTTGGAACCAGCCACATCATTCCTGATCTTGTCGCCATTTAATTTGTCCCGTAATAATTCAGTTACTGATACGAGGGATGGTGGTTGCGGAGGAGAAATTGGGAAATACTTCTACGGGTCAGAAGATGGTTTCTTCTGCATCGGCGAGAATAAAAAAAAGATCTCACTGAGTTCTAAATGTATTTCAGAAAATTATGCAAATCCAAATGTTGAAGAGGGATGGATTAAAGCTAGAAGAGCAAGTTCCAATCTCGGCCAGAGGAAAGCTGAGGAGGTAGGTCTAGTGGGGACTTTGTCCCCTATTTCTTGTTCATCGATTCCCCATCATCTATCACTCGGCGGCAAAAACCTTTCTACCAGAAAAGGTTTCGTTGATTATTCGATAGATAAGTCGGAACATCAAGATTTCTATCTGATTGATGAAAGTAAATTACTACTGAAATGCCCCATAAATTTTTATGTTAAAAAGGGTTTCTTGGACAAACCTTCTTATTTACCGACAAGAGTGTTTAGTCGAGAAATCATGTTAATTAGTCTAGGACTACCGATCAGTGAAAGTCGATATCTACATCGAGATCGGACATGTTTCCAATCTGGCCAGGTCATGGCCATTCACCAAGATTATTCATTAGTGAGAACGGGTAAAACCTTTTTGGCAACCCGGGGAGCAAATCCCCATAAGAGTTCGGGGATATCCTTGAGGAAGGAGATACGTTAATAACATTGCCGTATGACAGATTGAAATCTGGAGACATTACTCAAGGTCTCCCAAAGGTTGAGCAACTCCTGGAGTCCCGTTCCATTGCTTCTATTTCAGCAGGAATTGGAGATCTTTTTGAGAAATGGTGTCAAAATATTACTAAATTAATTGGGAATCCCTGGAGTCACTTGCTAGGTGCTGGAAGAAGTATGGAGCATTGCCAATTGATTCTAATTGATCAAATTCGAAAAGTTTATGAGTCTCAAGGAGTACGGATATGCGACAAGCATCTAGAAATTATTGTCTGCCAATTGACATCTAGGGTCGTAGCGTCTGAAGATGGGGTAACTAATGTATTCCTTCCTGGGGAGCTTGTTGAGTTATCACAGGCGGAACGTATAAATCGTGTTTTAAAGAAATCAATTTTTTACGAGCCTATTGTATTGGGTATGACGAGGGCTTCTCTTAGTACTACTAGTTTTTTGGCGGAAGCAAGTTTTCAAGAAACCACTCGAGTATTGGCTAAAGCTGCCCTTCGCGGCCGAATTGATTGGCTGAAGGGGTTGAAAGAAAATGTTGTTATTGGCGACTCCGTTCCCGTCGGAACAGGTAGTCCAGAAATCTATTGTCAATAAATATAAATAAAGAGAAAGAATCTCGTTTGGCAAGTGGGGGTAGTAAGAAGTTGACAAAATGGGAGACTGGAAGTAGTCTAAGTGGTTACCATAAAAAACGGGATTTCAATCCCAGTTTTTTCATTCGTAAAGAATTGAATAGATCTTTCACTCGTCTTCATCTTGATATGTGGTAAAAAGTGGCAGACAATTTCTTCGCGCATTTCAAACCGCGAAATGATTCACTGGATTGTAACAATTTACCAAATTTAGTTAAAATGAGACAAATTCACATCCGTTTTCATAAAAGAGGGGAAGATGCAACAGAAAAATCGGACTATCGACTTGGAAGGAATGATGGCAGCAGGAATTCACTTTGGACATCAAACCCAGAGATGGAATCCAAAGATGTCTCCTTATATATTTACAGAAACGTAAGGGTGTTCATATTCTCGACTTAACTCAGACCGCTCGTCTCCTATCTGAAGCTTGTGACTCGGTATTTGATGCAGCAGTAGAGGGAAAGGAGTTCCCGATGGTGGGTACGAAGAATCAAGTAACTGATTTAATAGTATCAGCTGCATTGAAATCTCAATGCCATTATGTAAACGAGAAATGGTTAGCTGGTACGTTAACGAATTGGGTCACTACAGAGACACGTCTCCGCAGGTTTCAACACTTACAAACTGGGGGCGATTTGGGAGAATTCGACCGACTTCCGAAACGGGAGGCCGCGATTTTGAAGGGATAATTGGTTAGATTAAAAAAGTGTCTAGGTGGAATTCAATATATGTCAGATTCACCCGATATTGCGATAATTACCGATCAACACGAATAATCTATTGCCCTCAAAGAATGCAGTATTCCGGGTATTCCCACAATCTGTATCGTTGATACAGATTGTGACCCAGATCTTGTAGATGTTCCAATTCCTGGTAATGATGATGCTAGATCCTCGATCCGATGGATATTGGATAAACCTGCATTAGCTATTAGCGAGGGTCGTTCAAACATAAAGGTAACTTAATGGGCCGAAAGGCGGTTAACTATACACCGACCTTGTTGATTTGCAACGAAATACCCAAAGGCATTATTATTATTTGGGAAAATGGATTGATTTGATAAATCGTATAGTTTGATGGAAAAGGAACTTGCCTCTTCCTACTCAGAACATTTATGTAATGAAAAATAGTTTAGATAATTTTGCTCCTCATTGTGAGGGGGGGGGGTATTATGCAAATTGAACAATTGCAAATTAATGAAATTGATAATCCGCATCAAGTATCAAGTGTAGAAGTAGGTTAACATCTCTATTGGCAAATAGGAAACTTTCAAGTTCATGCACAGGTTCTTATAACTTCTTGGGTTGTCGTCGCCATATTGGTAGCTTTACCCGCTACAACTACCGGCAATTTGCAATCGATACCAACTGGTACACAAAATTTTATCGAGTATGTTCTTGAATCTATTCGAGATTCAACCAGGACCCAGATGGGGGAAGAGGGATATCGACCCTGGGTCCCATTTATTGGAACAATGTTTCCATTTATTTTTGCTTCTAACTGGTCAGGTGCTTTGCTACCCTGGCGAGTCATTCAGTTACCTCATGGGGAGTTGGCTGCACCTACGAACGATATTAACACCACCGTCGCATTAGCCTTGCTTACATCAGTAGCACATTTTTACGCGGGTTTGTACAAGAGAGGGTTTAGCTATTCCGGCAAATACATACAGCCAACTCCGATACTCCTACCTATCAATATTTTGGAAGACTCCACCAAACCCCTATCGCTTAGTTTCCGATTGTTTGGAAACATTTTGGCTGACGAGTTGGTAGTAGCTGTTCCCGTCTCCCTAGTACCCCTAATTGTCCCTGTACCTACGATGCTTTTGGGATTGTTTACAAGTGGTATCCAAGCTTTAATCTTTGCCACTTTAGCTGCAGCTTATATCGGGGAATCTATGGAAGGTCATCATTAGTGGGATGAGGAAACGTAACTCTAATTTAGTTGCGGGAAATCTCTTTTCCTTTTGGGTACAATTACAATCTGGCGGGTCACTATAGCGAGAAAAAAGCCGTTTATGTGGTATCATAAAACTACATTATAAAATTATACCCGCGTTTTTTCCTTCTTCTCTTTCGTCACTTTTAGTATCCCCCAAAAAAAAAAGGGATGGTTCTCTCCCTCACACATATCCACCGCCTACATACAGATTAAATCAAATTGTTTTAAGTATTCAATGAATAAATAAGTAAATAAAAAAGAGGTAATGAGTTTCGGTGCCGGTCGCAAATGTTTTGCGAGAATTTTGAGCGCGCGGGGGGGGGGGGGGGGGGGAAATATACATTGTTTTTCCATTTCTCGTTCAAGCCGTTAATGCTAAATCCTAATTGTGTTTATCCCATGATATATTTTATCAGGTAAAGCTATTCCATTTTACTGTCGTTGGGTATAGGGGAGACGTGCTTTGACAAGTGATTGTTATTAATACCGAATATCCAAAAATATTTTTTCCAGCTTTTACCTAAATTTAAAAGTCAAATTAGTCGAGAAATGTTCCCGATCGACGTCTAGGTAGAAGTGAAGTAGATATTTCTTTCCTAAACCGTTGCTTCCAGTTAACATAGACTAAATATGCGGAAACTGGAGTACATTATTGGTCCCAACTATATTTACGTGGAATTAATTTACTAATTTTTTTTTTTAACCTTTACCAAATTCAATTTTCTTCATATTCGACGGAATAAGCAAAATCGACTAAAGTTCCTAGATTAAATAGGAGGAGACTAATATGAATCCATTGATTTCTGCCGCTTCCGTCATCGCCGCTGGGTTAGCTGTAGGCCTTGCTTCAATCGGACCCGGTGTTGGTCAAGGCACTGCCGCGGGTCAGGCGGTCGAGGGTATAGCAAGACAGCCAGAAGCAGAAGGTAAAATACGAGGCACTTTATTGTTAAGTTCGGCTTTCATGGAAGCTTTGACAATTTATGGATCAGTTGTAGCTCCAGCCCCGTCATTTGCAAATCCGCCTGTCTAAACCATCTCGACGAATAAGAAATAATTATAAAAAAAAAATCAATTGGATATATTGTCTGCCCTCCCCTCGGGGGGGGGCAAATTGTCTCTTCATTTATTTGACCAAGCTTTTGACTCGCCTTTTTATCTCCCGCCTCCTACCAAATAAAAAATTTTCAGTAAATTTTGTTAGACAGACCACGAGTCATTTCCAAAATGTATGATTTGAAAAGAAAATCCCGCTTCTTCCGTGATTGTCTCCCTTCGCTCCCCAATTAATAATTAATGTGTCAATTCTTGCTAGGCTGGATCAGAAATTGCCCAAAACGTAAAACCTTCGAGGAGGGAAAAGAATACGAGAAGTCTAAGTGAGATCATCGCTCCCTCGAGTTATTGGACCCTCGCTGGAACTATTGGGCTAAATACTAATATATTTGAGATAAACCTAATTAACTTAATCCTGGTACTAGGTATATTATTTTATTACGGAAAGGGGGTGTGTGCGAGTCGTCTATCTAAGTAAAAGAACTGATTTCCCCAGTTGCACCTGAATTGATAATTTATATTAGAGGAGGTGCAAAACTCCAACGAATTACCTGCAAGTGAATGTTATGCAGGAACCAGAGCATTCCGCACAATCGGTGAAACCGCAATTCTCACTGATCAATTTCCAGAAATTCGTTAATATGGTTAAAGTGGAATGTCTTGAAGTCTTGGCAAATCCGGTTTTCTTTTCCCTGTCGCGTAACTCAAGTCGCGGGAGAGAATGCACAATTAATCTCGTTACATAACGCCCGTATCGGGAATGCTTCAACTTATCCTTTTCCCTTATCGGAGACATTATAGGTGGATATGGGAGTTGATTTATTCCAATCTTGCTTAATTTGCCGAAGAGACAACCCATATGAAACAAAAAATACTTAGAGGAAACGGCTTCCAAAAAAGAAATTAAATAAATTTTGGAGAGCTACCAATTTACAACTTCTCGAAGAAATCTCAGTTATTCTATCCGAACTCATTTGGTGTGAATCCTGATAGTCGAGACGGAAAGGCGGAAGCAGGCCCGGGTAGGATGATCACCTTTTAGATTTCCTAACTTAACTCGTCATGATAAGCGGGCACGAAAGCCGAATGGATTGAAAGATCCATGTTCGGTTTGGGAAGAGATCGTGAATCTTTGAGAATTGAAGATTTATAATCTACTTTCATTGATCAATTTATTAGAAAATCGTGAAAGGACAATTTTGAACACGATTCAAGATGCGGAAGAGCGCCACAAAGAAGCGACTGAAAAACTTCAGAGAGCTCGTCTTCGATTGCAACAAGCGGAAATGAAAGCGGACGAGATTCGCATTATTGGACTTACGAAAATGGATAGGGAACGGCGAGATCTCGTTGATGCAGCTGACAATGATTTAAGGGAACTTGAAGAGAGTAAAAATTATGCAATTCGTTTTGAGAAGCAACGAGCAATTGAGCAGGTTCGACAGCAAGTTTCTCGACTAGCCTCCGAAAGGGCTTTCGAAAGCTTGAACGGTCGTCTAACTAATGAATTTCAGCTACGAATGATTGATTACCACATCGGCTTGCTCAGAGCCATGGCTAACAAATCCACGTAATCACAGCTTTCAGCCTCCATCTTATCATGAAAAAGGTTTCATTTTTACCTCTCCTTTTCGCAGTAATACTTTTTGGCAAAAATGGTAATAAACATTCAACCTGACGAGATTGGCAGCATCATTCGCAAGCAAATCAAAGGGTATGTTCCGGAAATGAAAGTTGTTAACATCGGTACTGTGCTTCAAGTGGGAGACGGAATCGCCCGTATTCACGGACTTGATGAAGTAATGGCTGGCGAATTGGTGGAATCCGAAGACGGTACAGTTGGCATTGCTTCGAATCCGGAATCTGATAATGTTGGGGCTGTGCTGACGGGTGATGGTCTAACTATACGAGAAGGGGGTTCAGTACGGGCAACGGGTAAGATTGCTCAAATACCAGTCAGTGACTCGTTTTTAGGCCGCGTTGTAAATGCATTGGCGCAACCTATCGATGGAAAAGGACAAATCCCAGCTTCTGAGTTCAGATCGATAGAATCTTCCGCTCCGGGGATTATTTCAAGACGCTCCGTGTACGAACCCCTACAAACAGGTCTGATTGCTATTGATTCTATGATTCCCATCGGTCGTGGCCAGCGAGAGTTAATTATTGGGGATAGACAGACTGGCAAAACGGCAGTAGCTACAGATACGATTCCAAATCAGAAAGGTCAAAATGTCATATGTGTTTATGTAGCTATTGGCCAAAAGGCTTCATCTGTGGCTCAAGTAGTTGACACCTTTCGGGAACGTGGCGCCCTGGAATACACCATCGTAGTCTCGGAAACTGCAAACTCTCCAGCCACTTTGCAATACCTCGCGCCTTACACAGGGGCAGCTCTAGCCGAATACTTCATGTATCGCAAACAGCATACTTTGATTATCTACGACGATCTCTCTAAACAAGCTCAAGCTTATCGACAGATGTCTTTATTATTGAAACGCCCGCCCGGGCGAGAAGCGTATCGGGAGATGTTTTTCACTTACATTCCCGCCTCTTGGAGAGGGCCGCTAAATTGAGTACCCAATTAGGGGAGGGCAGTATGACAGCTTTACCCATCGTTGAGACACAGGCAGGAGATGTCTCGGCTTACATTCCTACCAATGTTATTTCTATTACCGATGGATAAACATTTCTATCAGCAGATTTATTTAACGCCGGGATTCGACCGGCAATTAATGTGGGTATCTCTGTATCTAGGGTAGGCTCTGCAGCTCAAATTAAAGCAATGAAACAAGTAGCCGGTAAATTGAAATTGGAATTGGCACAATCTGCAGAATTGGAGGCTTTCGCGCAATTTGCTTCCGATCTCGATAAAACTACTCAAAATCAATTAGCTAGAGGACAACGCTTGCGCGAGCTTCTCAAACAATCTCAGTCAGCCCCATTAGCGGTGGAAGAACAAGTAGCTACCATTTACACCGGAGTTAACGGATATTTAGATGTTTTAGATGTTGAACAAGTAAAACGGTTCCTGGTTCAGCTACGGGAATATGTAGCAACGAGTAAACCTAGTTTTGGGAAATTATTCGTTCTACAAAGGTGTTTACGGAACAAGCGGAAGCCCTTTTGAAAGAAGCAATTAAGGAATCAACGGAACTTTTTTTACTGCAAGAGAGATGAGTATGACTGATTAAGCCCCACATAGCATAGCACAGAATCAGTTCGACACATCAGCCGAACACTCCCTCCTGCATTAGGGTTATTATCACGAAATTACGTCCAATAGGATTTGAACCTATACCCAAGGTTTAGAAGACCTCTGCCCTATCCATTAGACGATGGACGTATCCCCCCCCCCCTTCTTTCGTTCCCCCCTTTCCGATTTTCAATGTTGGTTTGACACATTCACGTATAGGGTACGCCCAGTCGGGAAGGGGCTTAACTTCTGTTTGCTCAAGATTCAGTTGTCAGGTGGAATATAAGGTTTGGCTCGAATGAACCGGGGATGGGATGCACTAGTAAATAGGAGAAGTGGTGTTGTGGCATAATTAGCAGCGGGTAGCGGGAATCGAACCCGCATCAGTAGCTTGGAAGGCTAAAGGTTATAGTCGACACTAACAAATAGTTGTGTTGCCGCTAATTCAAAACCGAACTTGGACGTTTCGGTCCATTCGGCTCCTTCATGGGAAAAATCTGGTTCAAGATTAGCATGGATTTGCCTAAAACGTTTAATTGATCGTACGAGCCTACGCTGCGAAAAACGGAAGGTAGCTGCCCCCTTCCGTCATTTCACTTGACGAGGACAAGTAACTTGGATTGGCTACCCCAATCTTGAGGAAGACACGACCTTCCCAGACTCCACGTTTTTTATAAGAACTCTTTCTCTTTTATCCCATCGCTAAAGGAATAAAACTAGATGCCTTTTAAGGCGCCAAATACATTTCTAGCATAGCACCTACGTCGGTTTCGGATGCATCCCGTCCCGGTCGTATGTGCAGACCAGGGGGTATACTTACTAACTTCTCAGATGATCCTTTGGAAAAAAAAAAAGATTGTGTTACTGATTTTTTCTTTTATTTCGTTCTTTATTTTTTTTTTTTTTCAGGAAAAAACCCTTAGGGAAATATATCTCACCGAGTTGTTGAAACGAGGGATCCCGTTCAACCAAATAGATGTTCAATAATCTTGACAAACCCGGATTTATTTATTCCAACTTTCTTTCCCAGATTTATTCTCTGAGGTTTAGTGACGATGAGTCAGCTATCTTAGACGTCTACCCATAGATTTTTTTCTTTATTTATCTCCCCGGAAGTAGAAATTAAACCAAGTATTTCTTGGGGTACCAAAACAATTCTGCTTCGTCACTATCTTCCCTAGTTCTTGAAATGAATGAGTGACGAGATTGATTAATCTACCTCTAATTTGGAGAAATAATAAGAAAACACATATTTTCTGCGAAGATAAAGTTTTTTCTTTCAGTTAATTTAGCCGAGATACGATCCCTCAACTATCAAAATCACTGCGAGACGAGTCACACTTTTACCACTAAACTATACCCGCTACGATACAAACTTATTGTAATATATAAATAGATAGATGTAAATAGAGAGATTAATTGCACAATGTTTGTTGAGACTTGCACAAATCAACATATCTGCATTGGTATAGAGGGAGCCCCCTCCCCCCCCCCCTTTCCCATTTCTTATGAATTGAATGAATCCCTGTAAAATACAAAATTAATTGCGGAACAATCTCATAAATTACCTTTACGGATAGCCAATAGTGCAATTACTAACGGTCCCGATGCAGCTACAAGTGTGAGTACGACGAGTTGTGTGATTATTTCTAGATTCATTACTTCTCCTTAATTTAATAGATAGATATTTTTTCTCTATCTTATCTATCTATTTTGACAAATATATTTAAGTTAAGTGTCGAAAAGATTCTCTGCCTGTTTTTGAAATGGTATGGTATATATAAATAGCTCTCGTTTCAATCAATTGATGTGAAACTATTTGTCAAAATCAGCATCAGATAGTACGTATTTAGCGACGATCGCTGAATGTAAGTTCCTACAAACTGAAGCGAGGCTGGTAATCAATCAAATCTATTTATTTATCCTTTATTTATCTATCCTTACTGAGTGAAGAAGGGGAACAGAGAAAAAAAAAAAAAAGTATGATATCAACTCCATGTGACAAGGTAGCTATTCAACCACTCCCAAAGTCTACCCGTATCTCAGGTAAAATATTTAGCAATAATTATTGCTATTCAATTCAATTTGATTTGGAAAAAGGAGAAGTGGCTTAGACAACTCAAATCCGGTTGGGATGGGAAACATTGATTTCCAGCAAAAATCCCTATTTGGGAAGATATTCTCAAAAATCTACTTTTTATTACCACTTTTACGTTGCATCCGTAAATAGATAAGCAAGAGGGGGGTCCGACATCTTTTCACAACTTTGTTGTGAAAGAAAAGTTTTTTTTCTTCTCTTCTTTCAAAGATTGTACAAAATTGACTCCGATGTTTAATTAAGTTTATATTCCTACATTAATACTTTGTTATTATAGACTTACACACTAAATTAGTGTTAAAATTGAGTGAGGCCGCAGGCACCCTAAGTATTTAGGAGAGATGGCCGAGGGGTTTAAAGTGTCGGATTGCTAATCCGTTGTACAATTTTTATGTACCGAGGGTTCGAATCCCTCTCTCTCCCTTATTACTCAATTGGCTAAATTGATGTAGTATCTAATTTTTGCCATCGATAAAAATGAAGTGAAACACTACTCTCCTTCAATCTTTACGACCGGGGTTTCGTCCGGGATCATTTGATAAAAATCCAAATACAAAAAGCGAGACAAAAAATATGACCACTGCATAGACAAATAGTTTGAGGGTAAGCATGATGTAACTCCATGTCTACAACTAAAGGTGATAAAATAAAAGGAAAGAAAAATTTTTACTCGCTCAAAATCTACATTTTCTTTCTTTTCATGCATCTCTATATGCATTAATCTTCTATGTGAAATCCAAACCCCTCTTCCCCACACTTTCTTCTTTCCAACCTATACCCCGTTTGTGAGAGCTATTGGAGAAGTGTTGAGAATCAACAGAATCTGGATTCAACCGATCTTTTGGGTATTATCGAAAACTAACTGCGGCTTGCCAAACAAAAGCTAGGAGGAGAAAGAACACCGGGATTACCGGCATTACGTCTACAATTGGATCGAAAATGGCATAAGCTTCGGGTAACTTGGCCAAAAGGGCATCGCCAAAGTGAAGAGAATTTTCTAGATAAATACTGTACGAGACTGTCATGTCTACTCTCCAGTTATGGAACATGTGATTTTCTATTAACATGTCTATGTTTTTATACTTTATTGTTTGATTGGGCAACTTGTCGGACATCTAGATTTTTTTGTTCACGTACATAAATAGGATTACGTATTATCATAGATTTCTGCATCTGAATGAGGTAAGTATCAGGAGATTCAATTCTTAGTTAAACCAAATCTCTCCTAAATAGGCTTCCAATTAGTTTTCTTTCGCCAAATACCGGCAATTCCTATCAAATTCAATTCACCTATTCAGTTGCTTTTTCCTAGGAGGTTGAGTCGTTAAGTTGGGGGAAGCGGTTGACAGTAAAGCCGATGTGTGAGATATTGTTGCAATAATCATTTGTGGGGCGTGGCCAAGCGGTAAGGCAGCGGTTTTGGTCCCGTCACTCGGAGGTTCGAATCCTTCCGTCCCAGTTTTGAGAAGAAGAAGAGGGTGTTGAATTGCGCTTCCACGTACCGAGAAGTAACGAAATGAAAAGTAACTCCTTTGATTAATCTTCCAGTTCATATTATGATGATAAGCCACATGTAGCAATAGATTTTTTTGGGATACGAAGCAACGAAATAGTGAAAGTAAACTATGAAATTAGCTCATCGGATGTACGCGGGACCCGCTCACATCGGTACCCTACGGGTAGCCAGTTCCTTCAGAAACGTACATGCTATAATGCATGCCCCTTTAGGAGATGATTACTTTAACGTAATGCGTTCCATGCCGGAAAGGGAAAGAGATTTTACCCCAGTAACTGCTAGTGTAGTGGATCGCCACGTGTTAGCACGTGGATCCCGGGATAAGGTTGTAAGTAATATAAGCCGAAAAGGTGAGGAATAACGCCCTGACTTAATTGTATTGACACCTACGTGTACCTCTAGTATCCTACAAGAAGATTTACAAAATTTTGTGGATAGAGCTTCCCTGTATTCTGAGTCCGACGTAATTCTCGCCGATGTCAATCACTACCGAGTTAACGAGCTTCAAGCTTCGGATAAAACTTTGGAACAAATAGTTCGATATTATTTAGATAGGGCCCGCAAGGAAGGTATTTTTAACCGGTCCCTGACAGATGTTCCTTCAGCCAATATTATAGGAATTCTCACCCTAGGTTTTCACAATCAACATGACTGTCGCGAGTTGAAACGTCTACCTGGAGAATCGGGGGTTTCAATTAATCAAATAATCCCAGAAGGAGAGTTTCTTAATAATCTCAAGGATTTGCCAAGAGCTTGGTTTAATATAGTCCCTTACCGGGAGATAGGTTTGATGGCAGCAAGTTTCTTGGAGAAAGAATATGGAATGCCTTATATATCAACAACTCCGATAGGTATTTCAAATACAGCCGACTTCGTAATGCAGGTGGAAAAACTTATGAATTTCTGGGCTACTGTATTACTGGGAAAGAAACTTCATTACGATCAATATGTTGAAAATCAAACTAAATTTTTTCTCAAGCAGCTTGGTTTTCCAAATCTATCGATTGCCAAAATTTAGCTGGAAAAGAAGCAGTGGTTTCCGGCGATGCAACTCACGCCGCCTCGATTACCAAGATACTCTCCGGAGAGATGGGAATTCGTGTAAGTTGTTCAGGCACGTATTGCAAGCATGACGCGGGACGGTTTAATGAGCAGGTTCAGGGTTTGTGTGATGAAGTAATAATTACAGAAGATCATACTGAAGTTGGGGATACGATAGCTCGTATTGAGCCCTCTGCTATATTTGGAACTCAAATGGAGCGTCATATCGGCAAACGTATTGACATCCCGTGTGGGGTTATTTCTTCACCAGTTCATATTCAGAATTTTCCTTCAGGATATCGACCCTTTATGGGTTACGAGGGAACGAATCAAATATCAGATCTAATATACAATTCATTCAATCTGGGTATGGAAGATCACTCATCAGACGTGTTTGGAGGACACGACACCAAGGGGATAAGCACCAAGTCCCTATCTACAGGTGGAAAATCTATTGATTGGACCCCCGAAGCTGAGTCGGAACCAAAGAGAATCCCTGGTTTTGTGAGGGGAAAAGTAAAAAAAAATACCGAGGTTTTTGCAAGACAAAACAATATTTTGAAAATTACAGTTGATGTAATGTATGCGGCTAAAGAAAGAAGATCGATTGAGTCCTTAGCTTAGTTCGAGGAACTAGTCCGCTAATTACTCGAGATAAGTTTTAGTCCATTTAACTCAATCCCATTTTGAGAATGCACTGAACGGGTGGCATCATAAATTGATGATGCCTAATCGGGAGGTATTTAACAATGAGAAATTGTCGGTCCTTAGATTAGATCTTATGGTGAAATTACGCCCGAAGCAATGTGGTAGGAAGCAACGGGTGACTCGAGTACCAGAATTGCTTTTGCGGAATTCAGTAACCGCCGGTTCTTTCTGAAGGACGAAACGTTTCTACTTCGACATTTATTAAGACTAATTACTCAATGAAACTTGAGGCATACACATTTATTCCGGTGTATTTGTACATACATCTTGGGAGAAGCGGTATCTATGGTTATCCTTACAAAATACAGCAGTAAACTCCTATCAGGCTACCACCTTTTTGTTTGAAACAAAAAAAAAATATCTTCCACGTCGGATGTTACAAGTGATAAGTTTTTTGGATCCCAATTGTTTTCTTTTCCCTTTCCTGGGGGTAAAGATAGTAATCCACTCAATCCGAGTTACAATTCAAGCCGCGCGAACTTAAACTTTCATGTGCGGTTTTGCGGGGGGGTTCATGCCAATGCACCTATCTTGATAAACGACTTACCGAATAGTTGCAATTGAATCCCAATCCCGGCAAGAAGGGAAAGTAATTAAAGAGGTTGAGTTTTATAACCCTCGGAGGGAGGAAACCCAGCTAGATATTTTGGCTATCACTACCTTGTGCGGAAGCGGCGTCAAATTAACAGAAACTGTTTGCAATATTTTCAGACGGGCAACTTTTAAAATTACTTGAACGCAGTAAAGACAAATTTCCGAAATAAGAGTTAAAATTTGAAACGCTCTGATAATTGGGGAGAATCTAACGGATTTAGTTTGCAGATATTTTCAGATGTTTTTGTATTATCCCTCTCTTTTTCCTGTACTATACCTTTATGTGGTATTCGTTATCCCGTCGAGAAGCAGAATATTTAGGACAAATTATTGGTTTTTCCTCAAAACCTATTTAAATGGAAACTTCCTTGGGAAGATTTTTCGGAATGCAGTGGAAGGGTGGAACGGGGAAGGCAAAAGTGGAAGATAATTAATCCCGTCGAATTGAAAAATTAATCTAGAAACAAATTCTCTCTCTCTCTTTCCTTTCCGTAACTAAAATTGGATTTGGGAATTTGCAAATATATTCCTATTTAATTATTAATAAGTGCGCCTGTTTTAGGCAAGGAATCTGTTTGACAATTTGTCAAACAAAAAAAAAAAAAAATCCTTCCTAAATTGAATTTCAACAGATGTTTTCCTAGCCAGATTAGTAAGTATGCCCCATATTGAAAGATACTTACTAATCTCACCTCTCATCTTGCGTAATACCAATTTTACTTTTGGTAAAAATGATACTAACAAATACAAGTAACTTGAATTGTAAGGAAATTCCGACTACAAATGATTTGTAGATATTATAGACGGAATTGCTTTCTTTCTTTTTTTTTTTTGAGGAATTTTTGCATCAGACATACCAATGCTTGGGAGTTATCGCGACGAAAGTCAATTACGGATCTCCTGCTAAATCTGGTCCTTTACATAAGAACGGGGAGTTTTATATTAACAAGAATTGTTTTTTACACCCACTTCTTTTTTTGTCTGAGGAGAATTTTTATTTGACAGATGGCAAACGCCGATCACATGGTGCAGACGCCAACTTGGTTTTTGGGGCCTGGAGTACGGTGGCAGTCAAACGTTTAATTGGTAGCGTACGTGACCCTAATCTAAATTTTTTGAAAATTTACGATTCAGTGTCTGTTCGAAACTTAACCGACGGATTAGACGTGGATTTGTATCTTCACCCGCTTTTGAAAATGACATATCTCATATTAGGCATAGCCCTTTTTCCTAAAATCAGAGCTGAAACAAGTAGTAAGTCAAAGATGTTGCAGTCTATTCATTCGATGTTTTTATTTCTGGAAGATAGATTTTCAAAATCTAATCATATTTTAGAAGCGGATTTGCCACATAATCTTCATCTAGAAACTTCAATTCGATTGTTCCGACGACAAATTAAAGATGTTTCATTTCTGCATCTGCTAAGAATAGTTTTTCGTAAAAGAAAAATATTTTGCGGAAAAACTTTTTATTCCCCTGGGGGGGGCAAGACGGAAGTGTTGACATCCCAGTTCGAAATTTCTACATCTTCGAGATCGATTCACTTCTACTGATCCCCTGGAAACAGGTATATAAATTCCGAGTCAATTATTTATCCCCTATAGATAGTTGTAATATCATTCGGAAAGAGATATATGCTTCTGCATATAAATTCAAATGGAACAAAGCGAGTATTGATTACTCCTTTAGCCGAAGTTTGTGGATTCATTACGGAAGATGGAGAAACAAATTTCTTATAGCCTCCGAGGGAACTCACTATTTTGTGAAAAAAATGCTTTACTATCTTTGGATACTTCTAAAATATCATTTTCACTATCGGATCAAATCTAATGAACCCTGGATAAGAAAATTATTACCCACTAGCTGCGTCTCATCCCCGGGTTATACACTACTAGCGCAACTGGTATCAAAAAATGTTCGTATTGAAACCGTGACAGATTTGTATATCAGTATTTTGGGTGGAAAAAAGTTTTATCCTAAAATTCCAAATTCAATAATAATTACTACCTTGGCAAAACAAAGATTTTGTGACTTCACTGGACGTCCGATTGGTAAATCGGCCTGGGTTACTTCTACAGATGATAAAATAATTGATGGATATGTCCAACTTTGGCAAGTTTTTTCCTTGTATTATGGTGCCTCGATGAATCAGTATAGATTGCGCAGATTGATATTTCTATTGCAGATGTCATGTGATAGTACGTTAGCTGGTAAACATAGAAGTACAATACGTCTCTTGAGATGTAAATCTAATGTAGAGGCGCTCAATCAAATTCTGGCATCTAGAAAGTTTGAATTGTCTAGTAGTCGGAGGGTTTGGCGTTCATCTTCGATACGGTCTGTCTTAGTACAATTCACCGTATTAGATATCGGGCTCTGAGAGATTTAGGAATTGCTACTTGTTGCAAATTTTTAAAATTGCTGCCAAATAAATTCATTAGTTAGAAATTTTTATTCCATTGCTTTCGTTTCTACGAATGAGTACGTAGATATGTAAGTATCCAACTTGTTTTTTAATTACTTCCCAAGAGAAAAAGATGGGGAAGGAAAGAGAAAAAAAATCCAACGTCAAATATTACTTCGATTTTTATCACGAATGATATTAACTTATTTTTAGCAAAATTAACTTATACCTCCGCCAAATTGACAATTTTACCAGAAATTATCTTGATTCTAGGCTTAGCCGCAGTAGTTGTAATTGACTTATTGAGTAAAGGAAAAAACACATTTTTGCTTTACAAAATCTCCATGGTAACCCTTTTAGCTAGTGCAGTTATCTTGTTATGGCAGTGGGGATTTTTTACCGCTTATGAACGTTCTCACGCCAGAGATTTTGGGAATATTTTCAGATTTTTTTTACTCATTTGCTCGTCATTATCTATTTCTTCGTCGGTTGATTATATACTTTGTTCAAAAATGTCTTTAGCTGAATTTTTATTGTTTAAATTAGCTGCAGGTTTGGGGGGTATGGTTCTCAGTTGTGCAAATGATTTGGTAACTATTTACGTGTCCCTGGAATTCTTAGCCTTATCTTCCTGCTTTTTATCTGGATATACCAAACGGGACATGAGATCGAATGAAGCAACTACGAAATTCCTGTCGATGAGTGGAGCGAGTTCCTCCCCCCTATTATATGGTTTCTCTTCGTTATATGGACCTTCCGGCGGACAGCTTCAGCTTGACAAAATAGTTGACGGAATTATATTCAATCGATATGGTTCTATAATTTATCTATCTGCTGCGTTTACTACAGCCGGAACAGCATTCAAATTGTCTCTCTTTC
>NW_028221436.1:5363111-5408599 GCF_014529385.1 Adiantum capillus-veneris
CCACTGTCTTAAAAATGCAATTTTTTTCTGGTAGTAGTACTCCCTATGCTCTAGAGCTCTCAACAATAATCACAGAAACTTTTGGACTTCAAATCAGCTTCCAAACACAAATTGCCATCTTTCCTACTTAGCATTTTCCACTTCTCTCATGAGTCTAACAACAAATAAGACATGCATAAAGTGCTCTAGATCAGCAATCAAGATATCCTACTTACCCTACTCCTACTCATCATGTGAGATGGTGATTTTGATGTCTTGATTGCTTCCTGGCCTCACACGGACTCTCAAGTCAACCTACCACCACATCTACCACTCCAACTCCTACTCTCCCACCACAACCTACTACTACCTAATACTACCTAAGATGGAAGATCTAGGCTAGACACACGCTCCCTAGACTCCTCCTAAGACCTAGAGAGTCCACCACCCTTTGATCCTATCTAAATGTAAAATAGTACTCTGGCAAGCCAGAGGGACCTCTATCCTCAAGGACTAGTCTCGGTCACCTACTTAGGGCCCTCGTCCCCGGCAGCGGCGCCAATGTTGGACGGATACGCCGCGACGGACGTCAGCATAGCGAGAACTCACCTAACATATAATGTCAACTGAGGACGGAGCTCGACCCGCAGGCGCGTGGAAGCAAGCATAGGGTGTCAATCTACACTCGACCGACTCGTGACTAATTCCTACAGAGGTCTCTACCCAATGTCTAAGCTACAGCCTTCAAGAGTGCTTAAGAAGAGATTTCCTACAACTCTTACAAGAGCCAAACACCCATCAAACAGTCTCGAAACGCCACAGAACTTGAAGGAGACCCTACTAACACCAATAGGTCGCTCTCCGTAAGGTCCATGAACCAAAATCTCAACCCAAAACACCCGATGCAAAATCGCGTAGGATGTCTGGCCAAAATTTGCAGGTCATCTTTTTGAAAACTAAAGTGTCTATTGTGTAGCTCTACTCAATGCGAATGCGTGGATATGCTGAAATGCAGAAACAGACAACGTATGCTCACCGAATCACCAGATGAAGCTCGTAGATGGAGCTCGCAAAACTGGACCGTACGTGTGCAATGTAGGTATTGGCGCGTAGCTCTCGTCGGGGGCAACACGCTACTTCTCCGCGCTCGATTCCGACCACTGGTACGCGCGTAGCGTCAAGAAGAAGCTCTCACTCTCTCTCGTACACAGTACGCTCACTCACAAACAGTAGATCATATTATTAGAAGTCCCCTTACAAAGCTTTAGGTTTTGGCTTATATACTAGGCCTTAGAAAACCTAATGTCCGACCAAAATGACCTTATTTGTCCCTAGGCTTCTATAGAGCTTAATTACAACACAGTGAGCTGGCTTTGCTCATCCAACAAGCATTTGTGGCCAAAATACAATTGCCGACTTAAAATATGAAGTTCCCGTAATCATTACAAAAGTGGCCGTAATGGCTCAAAATAATAATAATGGGATATTCGATGATGTCCATGAGCTTGTATCTTCACATTACAACATCCATCTTCGTCTTCATCACTTCATCAACATCTTTATTGGGAATCTTTAGAGAATCTTTGAGGAATATTCATGGAATCTTTGTGGAAGCGTTATTGAAAGGTTGACCTGTCAACAATGGTTGGGTTGCCTGTTGGTTTTGATAGTTGAATGTCTGTTGTCGGTTAGAATGTGATGGTGCGTCATACTCCTCTGAAAATGGATTTGTTGACTTGCTAGGGTATAGGTGGACCTTTGTACTTCTTCGGCGGCATATGTTGAGGTTTCTGGAACTGTTGCCTTATCTACCTCCTCTGGCAAAATTCGTTTGTATTCTCACCCGTACCTATCAACAAAATTGATATCCTTCCCCATAGCAGTTTCATAAGAGGACAAGTAAAGAACCTTGTCATTACTCAATTCATTTGGGTAGGGTTCTTTGCATAAAAAATAAGAGACTAATCCCTCGCTCTCATGCTTGTAAATTCCCACATTCTCATTATAGGTAGAGACTCTGGTTGTTTTTTTATCATACATAAAAAGAGCTCCAGGTCAATCAATTTTAGGAGGCGGCTCTTGAGTTTCTGAGACCATTTTTCCTTTTGCCACATTATCTCCATACTTGTTGTAATCCTCAGGTTTGCTAACTATTAGATAGTGGTTCCCCTTTTCATCTCGGAATCTATCTCCATCATCATAGACTTGAATTATCTCCAGTCTCTGAGAAGGCCGTTCCTCTATACAAATACACTTGCATCCCCGATAGTCAGAAAAAAACTAGGGCTCCTCGAGAATTTGTTCCTTCTAAGAAGATAATAGTGAACTTGGCCTTGTTCAAAGGGTTTTGGGAGGTGCTTCCTCTTAGCATTGGTCCTTCATCGAAGAAACCTCCTGGATGTTGACTACCCATCATGAAGAAGGACTTATCTGATGAAGTGTCAGTATCACTACCTTCCTCAATGATTGGGGCTAATGGATCTAGCCTTGCCTGAGTTACACTCTCCTCAGTGGATACTAAGATATCTTGATCACCTGCCACTTTCAAGTCTCTTGAAATGTGTCTTCCTGATGTTAAATTCATCAAACTTAACAATGCTACTTATCACAAATCCAACCACTCACCTGGCAAGGGATCCGTTTCCGCACAAGTTCTTGCCTTGCTGCTGAATATACCTGTACACAAGCGTTTAATTTCGGCAATCGAATCAAAGCATTTAACCGCCAGAGGTGGTGTTAGGTAATGATTGGTATAAATGGAGGGTTAATCCCAACCACTACTGTACTCTATAAACTTCTTGATGTTATTGATTAGGTCTGCTAATCTGGGACTGTACACCACCCAAGTGTTTGTCAGTTCTAGAGGTAAAGTCTTCATTTCGTCTTTGCTCTGTTAAAAGGTCAAACAAAGTCCAATTTCACTTCTGAAAGAATTTCTAGAACCCTTAAGTCAATTAGAACCTCCAGGTATGTCAATAGTTTAATTGTGTCCAAAAAATGACCCTGTAGTAGACATCCTACGCGTAGAATGTCTTTTTGCTCTGTTTCAGCCAAAATTTGCAATGTAGACTTCCCTTGATGTGCTGAGCTCACTGGTGTTCTTAGTTTTTGGTTTGGACACCTATAAGCTCGTCAAGTGATCAGTAATCTGTTTCAGAAGCCTAATGTCTGTTCTGATGATTTCACCAATCAAATCAACTCCAAATTGGACCAAACTTGACTAGGAGGCTTGGCTAAGGCTATATGAGAGCCTGGTATGTCTTAAATATGATTTTGGGCTTTTAATCATGCATTAGACATCCTACGTGTAGGATGTCTTTGGCATCAAAATTTAACCCAACTTGGCTCACAACTTTTCCTTGATGTTTTGAGCTCACTGGTGTGTTTAGATTTGAGTTTGAATGTCAAAAGACCCCCAACTTAGCTATTCTAGCCTTTTTTCGGTCAAAAATGTTAAAGTCTGCTTAAACTCCAATTTTCTCACCCAATTGAGATGAAATCTTTCTCATGCACTCAATAAATCATGTAGATCATGCACATGAAGACATCCTATGGTTTTGGTCTCAAAATTATTCCTTGGCACAATTTGGGTAGGATGTCTGGCAATTCCTGTCTTTTGGCCACAATCTATCAAGATATGGTCAATCTTCCACTTTCCAGGTGAAAATAGGGTAAAACCCACCTTCTAAACACTCTGGCCAAATCAGTTTCTTAAAATTCTTGCCAGGTCACCCTGTAGACATCCTATGCGTAGGATGTCTACTGCCTTAAATTTTAAATTTTTTCTGTCTGTGGGCTTCCCTATGCTCTGCAGATCTCTCAACAATACTCACAGAAAATTTTGGACTTCAATTCAGCTTCTAAACACAATTTACCATCTTTTATAGTTCTTTGATGAGCCTAACAGCAAATATAACATGCATGAAGTGCTCCAGATCATAAATCATGATGTCCTACTTACCCTACTCCTATTCATCATGTGAGATGGTGATTTTGGTGTCTTGGTTGCTTCCTGGCCTCCCACGGACTCTCAAGCTCTCCTCTCACCGCCTCTACCACTCCAACTCCTACTCTCCTACCTAATACTACCTAAGTCAAAGGATCTAGGCGAGACATACGCTCCCTAGACTCCTCCTAAGACCTAGAGAATCCACCACTCTCTGATCCTATCTAAATGTAAAATAAGACTCACGCAAGCCAGAGAATCTCTATCCTCAAGGACTAGTCTAAGTCACCTACCTAGGGTTTTCGTCCCAGGCAGCAGCGCCAATGTTGGCGGATACGCCGCAACGGACGTCAGCACAGTGAGAACTCACCTAACAAGATTTGTTAGCTAAGGACGAAGCTCAACCCGCAGGCGCGTGCAAGCAAGCATAGGGTGTCAACCTACACTCGACCGACTATTGACTACTTCCTATAGAGGTCTCTACCCAAGTTAGAGCCTTTAAAAGTATATCGAAGGAGATTTCCTACAACGCTTTCATGAGCCAAATACCCATCAGACGTTCTCGAAACGCTACGAAACTTGAGGGATATCCTATTAACACCAATAGGCCACTCTCCCTAAGGTTCGTGACCCAAAACCCTACCCAAAAACACCCAATTGAGAATCACGTAGGATGTCTGACAGGTTTTTGCAGGTCGTTGTTTCTGAAAACTAAAGTTCCTAATGTGTAACTCTACTCAATACGAACGCGTGGATATGTTGAAATGCAAAAACAGATACCGTTTTCTTATCGAATCACTAGAATAGCTCGCGATTCAATCTCGCGAAGCCTAGCCGTACACCCGCAATGTAGGTGTTGGCGCGTAGCTCTCTCCGGGGGCAACACACTGCACTTCTCCGCACTCAATTTTGACTACCAGTGTGCACATAGCGTCAAGATAAACTCTCACTCTCTCTCATACACCGAATATGATTCTCACAGACACTTGATAAAATGAACAAAGGGTTTTTTTCATTAAGGTCAAAATTTGGTATAAATACCTTCCAAATACAATCTCATGTTCCAAAGTAAAATCCTACTCAGTCTAATGGCAAAAATAATATAAAAAATTGGAAACTTTTGCAAGCCCCAAGTATTTACAAATGAAATTATAGGTTTTCTTAATCAGAGAATGAATACATATGATTTCTTTCTCTTTGCATTCCGCCAGTCTTCAGTTAACACTCCACCACGTGTGCAACTTATCCTTTCTAGTAGCATGGGTATTTTGATTTCAAATTTCACCACGGTTGCTTTGTTATTTTGAGAGAAATAATCAAAACTTGTATTGATTGAGCTCCATCAAGATATACCCTCTTTGAGAACTTGTAAGAAGGAATAAAAACAAAGATTGATTATATACCATGGATATGAATGTTCAAGCATGTGTATCAAGGTTTAAGACATTTTAATAGTACCTTCGGAGTTTTTTAGAAGATTATTCACAATTTTCACCTTATTTATATAATCCTTTGTAGTGGTTGCCTTCAATGGTCCTTTTGTGCTATAACTCAATTTCTTAGCTAAAGAGATCAATTATAGTTCCTTCATTATGTCAATGAGTGTACATTCCTTTCACCTTATTTAAATAATCCTTTGCAATGGTTGCCTTCAATGGTCCTTTTGTGCTATAACCCAATTTCCTAGCTAAAGAGATCAATTGTGGTTCCTTCATTACGTCAATGGGTGTACATTCCTTTGCCAATATTTCTTGTATTTGGGCTCCTCTAATTTTACTGCAATGACTTGTGTCACTTGCGCAATCTTATTTTTTCTGAAGGGTAGTTTCACCTTTGTCATATTTTGCAGGTGGTATTCTTCTTGTAAAGAACACCTTAGCTGGCCATGCATCATTTTTGTGCTTCCAATACTGTATGATTTCTTTGCACACACTACTATTTTCAACTTCAAGTATTCCATAACAATTAGAAACAATAAAAAATTGCACATCCCTTCTCTCATCAAGTTGAAACAAGTAGGGAAGCGGCTCCCCCAAGAGCACATTGTATACCATTTTTTCACCATCAAATTGTGGTGGAAAATGAAACTGTTTGTAGGTGAAATACATCCCTTGTAAGGAGAGTCATCAATAAGCTTTATTCTTTGTGGATCACATTCAAATCACATGGAAATTTTGGCCAAAGGCTTAAACATTGCCTCAACTAGATTGCAAAGAAAGGTATTGTATCCCTAGCTAAGTGGTTTAGTTCTCTAAGTATTTGAAGCACATTGTCCTAGTAGTTGTCAACCAAATTGCAGCATTAAATCTCGATAACATAGTCTTCAAAAATTGTATGCAACTTGGCTTAAGTATAATATATCTTTTTGAATCTATCTGCATTGACTTGTGGTGTGAGGATAAATGAGGGGAACTCTTTCATAATAGAACATTTAAATTCAATATGATTGTAAGCATGGATTTCTCATCATCTTAACTAGATGAAGTAGCAACAATTGGAAATGGCTCATGAGCATATGTTACAGTCTCTTTTGAAGTAGGTTGGATTGTTGGAGCATTGATATCTTGGTCCTTATTATTTCAAGATTTCTCAAGTTGCAGAGAGCTAGACTCTTGGTATAGAAATATCATCCATCTTGGGCACTTCAAAAATGAGAGAATCAATGGATTCTACAATTGTTGATTGATTCATAGGGGCTTTGTCAGTCTCAATATTTGAATCTAAGAGAGCACACATCACATTGGTTTTTTAAAAAAACACTAGAATTTAGTTCACCATCTCTACATGTAGAACCCCAAGTAAGAAATTTATTCAAGGTGAAATAAATATTAGAATCTGTGCAACCATTGTTAGCATTGTACCACCACTTGTCTAAACTACAATCTATTGTGGAAAACTTTTCCAACCTACACACTATCAAAGGTTAGTACTTAAGTGAATATTAAAAGCTAAAACTTTAAGAACACACGGGCACAAGGTCTACCAGATGTCTAATCTAGGCTACAAGAAATAGACCTTTGGATTCAATTTGAATTCAAGGGCCACAACTTGTTTAAGCTAGTTAACTTCAAACTATACCAAAGTATCACAAAGATGTTCTTCATACTCAATGTAAACTTAGACAACAATAAATCATAAGAGAAGTCTAGATATTGGCTGAGCCTAAAGTAAAAAACAATCATATACACTTAAGTGTTGAGATTCTATCCATGAAAAATCTAGAAATTTTAGATGTATTTGAGATTTCTATGTACAATACTTGAAAGTATCAACAAGTAAAGTCATAGTCAACAAAGAACTCTTCTCCTATTTCAGCCCGACAAATAGTCTCAATGCATACAAATCCATACTCTTCTGATTTGATGTGTGAAGATGTGCATTTGTGCCTTCAATTAGAGTATATATTAGACATATAGTGGACTTAGAAACCAAAACCTTAATGAGCTTGGATAGGGATTTAAGTATTTTATTCTACTTGACTTTTAGTACTCACTAGAGACATTTCTTGACAAAAGGTGACCCTTACATCAATCCTAATTTCAAGAGGTGTGATCCTGGGGGATTCACTCTATATACAAAATGAGACGCTACCTACGAGCGGACAACTTTTGATAAAACCCCTATATAGAACTCATATTAGGGAATTGACCCCCCTTTCTACGCTTATATGACAATCAATGAAGAAAACTATCATACCCATATCTTATATATAAAATTTAGGTTTCACATGATCTAACTGACAAAAACACCATGTTAGAGAGTTTGAGACTTTATAGCCAATTTGGGAATCACCAATGTCGTGAAGAGTGGCCATATGGACAAATCTCAAACTGTTTTTTAAGACCAAATCTTTCCATAAGGTAGTACTTGAAAAGATCTTTCGAGGCATGTTCTCAAAACTTTGGCCAAGATTTGACCATGTGGTCTAATCTTAAGCTCTTTTTGAAAGTGGGAATTGGGAGATATCCAAATTCACTAATATGGTATTCAAAGAGTGTATAGCATAGTGAATGGCAACGTACTAAGGAACCTACCATGGAGTCTAATTCAGACAATTGTGGTAGACTTTAAAACAACACCCATTTATTACATTAGCTTGGGCAAGTGGTGGAGCATATCTTGTCCTTTTCATGCTTCAACAAAGTGCACCTTGGACAAGTGAAGTACCTTGAAACCAAAATAACCACGCATAGCTTGGACAAGAGGTAAACCTTTCTTCTCTCATGTTTCAATGGATCTTATTTTGGACTAAGGTTTATCTTACTTCTCTCCATGCTTAGATGGATTCTATCTTGAACATAGAGTGGAGAATATCAATGGAGCATATCTTGTCCTCTTCATGCTTCAACAAGGTGCACCTTGAACAAGTGAAGTACCTTGAAACCAAAATAACCACGCATAGCTTGGACAAGAGATGAACCTTTCTTCTCTCATGTTTCTTCAATGGATCTTATCTTGGACTAAGGTTTATCTTACTTCTCTCCATGCTTAGATGGATTCTATCTTGAACATAGAGTGGACCTTCAAATCAAACTCCACACATTGCACCATAGGATATGTTTACGAATCAGAGGCTTTGTGGAGGTTCCCCCATGGATATTTAGGAAATTTGGTGTTGCTTATTTTCATGCTTCAAAGAATCCTAGCTTAGATTGGTGGTGGACCTTGCTTTTCTCTTAGGGGGTGCACATTTAAGAAATTATTTATATAGCGTGCGTTCAAAGGGTATTTAAAAAACCTCTTTACTTACATGCTTAAGATAATAAAATAACCCATTTTTCTTCAAAAACTTACAAATTGTTCTCTAAAACTAATGAAAAAAACCCTTCTTGTAATATAATAATACTATGAAAATTTTAAACTTTTGACAATTAAAAAACCCATTCATTTTAACTCACCTGGTAACTTACATGTCTAAGAGGTGAACCCCCCGAGGTTTTTCTCCATCCTTCAATGGAGCTGAGGCTAGACAAGTAAAGGTGGATAAGTGTTCAACCTTAAAATGAAACCTCTCTTGTTACAATTATCATAGATTGTACACATGGTGGACCTTGAAATTCTTTTAAATGCATATCTTAGAGAAGTGGCGAAACCTTGATTATATCCATACATCAAGCCAACGTTGGACAAGTGGTGAATATTTATTCTCTCCATTTCCAAATAGCCCTCCAATGATAAATAATGCTCTTCTTCTTGTGGAAAAACTCCCTTTTCAATAGGCACATTGTCATCAGGTTGCAATGTGGATTGTTTTGTTTGAAGGCCAGCCCACTTCTATGTCAGCATGGGCCTTAGCAAAGTCTAGAAGCTTGATTGCTAAGGTTGTTTACTTCTCCACTCTCTCAACTAGGCATATGACTCTTTTTTCTCTATTGCAGTCCTTCTTGCACAACCAAGGAGCCATCACTAAAGAGAGCAACAATCTTGTGGTCTTCAAAATAGTATGTATGCAAGTAGTAGTTGACCAAAACTCTTTTTTTGGCTTGCAAATATTGTAAATATGACATGCCCTCATTTCATACTTGAAACAATGAATAATCAATCGGCATGGGATGTTCCTCTGATCTCATGTTTAAGTCTTCAAAAGCATTACATTGTCGCAATAAGGCAATGACTGTTAGGAATTACTATGCTCCTTCACAAGGAGCTAATGGAAAGTGATGCAGGGCTCCACAATAGTGGTAACTCAGATTATCTCCCAGTCTTTGGAATGCACATTGCATGCAGTTTTGTGAATTTAATGAACTCCACAAATGCAAGGAAGAAAAATCAAGGATATGTTCACCTTCTAGAGATAGCCAAGTTCCCATCCAAATCATTAGTAAATGTCTCCTCGCTCCACTACAAATTGCCCCCAAAGTGTTTTGTCAGACCTTTTTTTTTGTTGAAGTGGCGCTTCAAGTAGACATTTTCTTCCATCTATAGGCTCAGCACAAACCATGGCAAATCTTTAGACTCAAATTTTTTTCCTTTGAAGTTGAATTTCCCACTGCATATATTTTATTGATTCATGTGGAAAGGCCGTTTTCTTTAGTCCATGCTTCAAGCTAGATTTGAGCCATTCCTCACATAGCGTCAAAACTATTTTATAAACTGCATCATTTATGTCATACATGTTGGCTGCTTCTTCCAAATTTGTACATGGTGACAACACATTCTAAGCATTGAATCCCTCAAGAAGTGCATCTTGAATCAATTTTTCTTGCTTGAGTTACGTCAATCAACCTTTTTATACACGTCAATCAACCTTTTTGAATTTACACATGTCAATCAACCTTTGAAATATCTCTTTATTTTTATGTTGATTGTGGAGAAATATTTTTTGTAGCATAGATTGGATGTTTCCCATGGACGAGCGAAAAGAGTGACACGGACCCCCACGGCCTCGAAAACGCCAAGAGCCGATGCACGCCGTGAGCCGGCCACGGTGAAGTGAACATGGGGGGGAACCACCTAGCTTTGAGCGGCTAAGACGCGGATAATGATGATTGGAAATATCACAGATTCTACACACACACACACACACCACACACACACACACACACACACACACAGAATCTGACAGGTGATGAAAACCCTCGGGGTGTGAGGGAGAACTATTTTCTTGGCGCTATTTACGGCAACCTTATTTTCGACGAGGTGGCAATCATGGTGATAGAGAGATAGAGGGAGAGATAGTGATCCCACTAGTGCATTCTCTAGAGATGACTCACGGACAGAGAGACCTTGCTAACATGAGTGTGTGTGTGTTCACCATTGGAGTCGAGATGTAGACATAGCTTCTTTACATAGTGCAAGTTTGCAAAGAAAATCGCTACACTAAGTCTCCTCTCTTGTTATGCCAAATGTTGCCAATCCCTCCCACCAAAATACCACCAAGTGCTGACCTCTGATGAAACTGCACAGCCCCCCCGATAGTGACCTCTCAGTGCCTTTTAATAGGTGCTGATGGCTGCTTTAGATTAGGGTAATTTGATTAGATTAGGGGTTCTAATTAGGGGAGACAAAGCAAGGCGGTGGGTCCTGGATGGTTGACCCTTGCTTTGTCTTGGGAAATATTATAAAGGAAAACTCCTAGGTGGGCCTTTGTGGCCATCACCTAGAGAGAGGTGATAATTTACAAATTGGGATTTTTTACAAGATATGGTTTAAAATTGGGAAAAATGATGACAACCTACGGATTTTACTGAAGAGGGCGTCGTGCATGCGATGCTGGTGAACGGCGGCCTAGCTCGTGCGTTGGTGTAGC
This sequence comes from Adiantum capillus-veneris, assembly GCF_014529385.1. Lineage (NCBI taxonomy): Eukaryota > Viridiplantae > Streptophyta > Polypodiopsida > Polypodiales > Pteridaceae > Adiantum > Adiantum capillus-veneris. The sequence goes on from NW_028221436.1 coordinate 5,374,286, forward strand.
GCATTCATCATTTTTGGGTCCAGCCAGGGCATGCCTTCAGCGTCTTTTCTTGTTTCGATGTTGGCGGCGTGCAACTTGGCCATCCTTTCTTTTTGTTGATGCCGTCGATGTCGTTCGTGTTTTTTTTAAATCTTCTTTCATGGGTACGTATGGCGTGCGCGTGTATATGTATATTTATGTGAGTGCGCGTAGGCATACTCGTGTATGTATGGATTGTGTGGGTGTGTGTAAACGAAAACGGGTGCGTGGGAATGAGGGAAAGGGTGTAATTACATTTATAATATATATGTTATTTAATTTATTTTTATTTTTTTTGGTTGCCTGCAGAGAACGTGAGGATGAGAATGGGGGAGAGAGAGAGACAACTCGGATGCTGTATGGAGGAAGGGAGGGTGTGTGTGTGTCTGTGTATGTTTAAGAGAGAGGAAATGGTTCCCCGTGGTGGTGCCTGCACATGCCGAGAGCACGAGAGAGAAAGAGTGGGATGGGCTCACTTTGGTGGGCTGACTCAAAGGGCACGAGAGGGCGGGAGTAAGATGGCGAGGGAGGGGAAAGGGAGTGTGTGAAGGGCATGTGTGTGTGTGTGTGGTGTGAATAAGAGAGGGCGAAAACTTGTGCAACGCCTTCGGGCTTGGTCCGGAAGCGAGAGAGAGAGAGAGAATAAGCTCGACTTTGGTGGGCTCAGGGTGGCCCGCGCGTGGAAACAAGGGAGAAGGGTGAGGGTCAACTTGTTTAAGTAAGGGTGGCAGCCCGCCAAGGGGGGTGAGGGTGGTGTGAGAGTATGTGGGTGTGTGTAGAGAGTGAGAGAGGGAATTATTGTGCTGCATGGCGGGTTCCTACACGGGGGGGAGGAGAGAGAGAGAAAGAGAGAGAGTGGCAGCCTGCCAAGGGAAAGAAAACAAGAGGGGACAGTGAGGTCAAGGGAGTGTGGACGAGAGGGAAGAGGGAGGGGTGAGGTATGGCGGCCCACTGGGCAGGGGTATGGACGAGCGAAGAGAGAGAGAGAGAGAGAGGAGAGAGAGAGAGAGAGAGAGAGAGAGAGAAGAGAGAGAGAGAGAGAGAGCTTGTGAATAATGAAAGAGAGAGAGAACTTTACAAAAGCATGGTGGCCCGCCAAGGAATATAGACGGTGGCAGTGTTTTTTTATGCGCCCATTGGGCCAAGCGATGGAAAGGCAGGGCAGGTGAGAGAGAGAGTTGGCGGAGCCGAGCAGGAGGGAGAAAGAGGGCTCTGTCTTCTGGTGATAATGGAGAGATGTGGCTAAATTGGTGCGTCTTGCCAGTGGTGGTTAAGCCTAGAGGGGTAGTGAATGTTTAAAAAAACTGTTTTTTATCAATTTTTTTCCTTGGTAATATGCTCTCCTCTTCTTGGGGTTTGGTTCTCGTGGTCGCGGTTTTAAAAATCAACCGATATAAGCCCTCTCGTCTGGCTAGAGGCATTCATGCTTCTAGCCCTTCCTCTGATTCTTTAGTCGCGGAGTTGGAGGGTTCTCCCTCTTCTGGAATATCTAGCATGAACTCTGGATCAAACCTAAGGAAATACCTCTTTAGACTCCATCCATTGACTCTAGTCTTGTGAACTCTCCCGTCTACCTCCATCAACTTATAGCTGCCGTTATCATAGCGCCTTTTGACAATGAATGGTCCTTCCCATCTGGGTTGAAATTTCTTGTCCTTCCTGGTGTCAAATTTGTTGTCGTATCTCAATACTAACATGCGTTTTTCCAAGCCCTTTTCCTTAAGCCCTTGATTGAAGGTGAGCTGGCGTCGCTCTGCCCTTGCTCAATAGTGATTGATTGCATCTTCCTTATCTAGTTGGAGCCTTTCCAGATCCAAGATGTGGTTGCGGAGATATACAATGGGACGCTGTAATTGGCTAGCCACCATGACTCGTAAGCCGACTATCTGTACCTCAATGGGTAGAATTGCCTCCTTTCCACCGTAAACTAGATGGAAAGGGGTGAAACCTAATGATGTTTGGAACGTCGTTTGGTAGGCCCATAGAGCGGCCATGAGATGTTTATCCCAGTTGTTGGACGGGTACGCCGCGACGGACGTCAGCACAGCGAGAACTCACCTAGCAAGTAATGTCAGCTAAGGACGAAGCTCGACCTGCAGGCGCGTGGAAGCAAGCATAAGGTGTCAACCTACACTTGACCGACTCCTAACTAATTCCTATAGAGGCTCCTACCACTTGTCTAAGTCACAGTCTTCAAGAGAACAAAAGAGGATGCTTCCTACAACGCTTGCTAGAGCCGAATACCTATCAAACACTTCAAAACACCATAGAACTTAAAGGAGACCCTACTAATACCTATAGGCCACTCTCCCTAAGGTCTGTGAACCAAAATCACGACCCAAAACACCCGGTGCAGAAATACGTAGGATGTCTGGCCGAAATCTGCAGGTCTTCGTTTCCAAAATATGAAGTGCCTAATGTGTATTTCTACTCAATGTGAACGCGTGGATATGATGCAATGCAAAATCGAACAACGTATGCTCACCCAAACAACCGATGAAGCTCATAGAAGGAGCTCCCAAACCCGGATCATTCGCGCGCAATGTTGGTATCGGCTCGTAGCTCTAGTCGGGTAGCTCTAGTCGGTCTAGTCGGGGGCAACATGTTGCACTTCTCCGCACTCGATTCTGACCACCGTAGCACACGTAGCATCAAGACAAAGCTCACACTCTCTCTCACGTACACAGTACGCTCACTCACAAACTTAAACTTGTTTAAAATGACAAAAGGTTTTCCATTAAGGTCAAAAAGTGATATATATACCTTACAACTTCTCAAACCCTTAAGTTTCAAAATCATCCATCTACTCCATCTAACTATCAAAACTGGGATACAATCTGGAAACTTCTCTAAGTCCCAATATTTACAAGGTGAAAAACCGGGTTTTCCTCAATGAATGACTAATTACAAAAAAATAATAATCCGCCAAGTAGTTAGATGCCGTGGGGTGTGTCCAGCTTCTAACATCCCCCCCCTCCTTGTTCATGTCGTCCCCGACATGGCCTTGATCTTTTGCGTCACCTTATGGTCTCCCGCATCTTTAGCAGTGATTGGTACCGTGCATGTAGATTTAGCATTGTTGGTCCAAAGATGTCTGTATGCATGGTAAAGAATCCCGTGTAGAAAGCTTCTTCAAACGCCTGGAGGTGATAAGATGGGAGGAACATGATTCTTTGGTATAATGCATGTATCACCTCCTTGGAAGGCTGACCTGATATATCATAAGCACATCTGTATGTGTCCTAGAAGAAAAATATGCTGTCAGTCACCTGTCCTGGCTTGAAGGTTTCAAACACTGCTAGGATGGTTCTGCAAATCTTTCTCATCATGATGCCTGTAAGGTTAGGTGAGCCAGTGAAAAACTTTATGGCGCCCGTTAGGGTTTTCACCATGTATTGTACACTTATTCTCTCACCTGCCTTCACGTCTGGCAGCTTTGGGTAGTTCATCCAAGTGGGTTGGCTTCTCTGTAAGAGTTCGTGTGCTTTCCACGTCCTAACCCTTGGTAGAGGGCAAAAGCTGAGGTTGTCTCAGATGTGTTTAGGTGCCTCTACCAAGTGTATTAGGTATTGCGGGTACTTGGTAAGCCAAGCCTTCCTCCACTTGGGCTGAGAATCCACTATCAGCCTTACTCCTTCTGGCCTCGAGGTGTCTGCGTTGTAGAGAGGGACCGTTGGCTCTTCTTTGATCTGCTGGTTTATTGTTGCCGCTTCATATTTAAGCAATGGATATGGGAGAGAGGGTTGTAGCCATTCACGCCTGAGATCGCTGGCGTCGATTTTCTGAATTTTCATTGATTTGAAAACCCTCTGTTCCCATTCCAAGGCCTCTTTGGTTCTTTCTCTGAGCTCTGCCTCTATTGCTTTTCGCAATTTTTCCTCCTCTTCCTGTGTTAGATCCTGGGGCTCTGAGCGGAGCCTGCTATGCTCTCCTCTGGCATGGGTGTGTCCACAGGATCTGCCACATTGTCGAGGTCGATGCCCTCATTGGAAGCTGGCCCTGATCTCTCTGCTTCTGCTTATTGCCGGCCTTTCAACTCCTCAAGTTGCTTGAGGAGCGTCTGCTTTTCCACTTCGGCTTGTTTGCCCATAGTCACGAGGAGGTCATTGAGTTCAGCATTTACTTTTTCAGCCTCCTCGAGCTTTATCTTTATGCTCTCCAAGTCTTCTTGTAGGGCCTTTTGGCTGTCCTCCAATTTGGTTTGCATTGCGATAGAACTTTCAGCCATGATCACCCTCTACTTCTTCTCAAGAGTCAACTCCTTTTGGAGTTCTTGCATCTTCTCTTCATACATTTGACTCTCCGAAATAACTTGAGTTGAGCTTGTAGCTCTAACTCTCGCAGGTGATGCTCTCAGCCTCTGGATGGTTTGATCTTTGACTTTTAATTGGTCCTTGAGCTCAAGGACTTCATCCAGGCTTGCTTCTTGTTCTATTTCCGCCTTCTCCTTAGCATTCCTCAAGGCCTCTACTTCTTTAGTTTCTTCTGCTAGCTGGAGTGTCAGATTATCTCTTTCTTTTTCTGCATCTCGCAATGACTTGCTGAGTTGTAGGCACTCTTCTTCAACTGCTTGCAATCTCTTTGCCGCTGCCTCATTTGCTTCTTCCTTTGCTTGGCAGTTTTGTAGAGCAGTGGCCAGACTGGCCTGGAGGTCGGCCTGGAGGTCAGCTTCTCTTTCTTTGTGTCCTTGGCTTTTTGACTGCAGTAGATCTCTTTCCATCTTGGTCTTTACTTCAGTGGCCTTTAGAGTTATCAATTCTTCGTCTGATGCCACAGATTGTGCCCTTATTCCGGCTAGTATTGTCATCACCACATCCCAATCATTTGAGGGCGGGTGTAGGTCTACCGTGTCGGTAGCAATCTCCTTTAGCTCAATTAGCCGGATGCCTGGCATCTGTTCTTCATGCCCTGTCCTCGCCAAGTTGAATGCGAATGTGGCGGCTTCTTCCCTTGTATAACCTACAGCTAGAAGGTCCATAAATGCATAATATTCTTCTTCAAGTTCTTTTTGCTCAGATGCAGGCTTGGCCTCTTCCTTGGGCTCAGGTTCTGGCTTTTGCTCTTGCTCTTCAGCCCCGTGTTCTTCTTGATTGTCTCCAGCCTCCTTATCTTCTGGTGGAGGGCTGCTAGGAGGTGGTGATGGTGATGGTGATGGTGATGGCTGTGGGCTAGGTTTAGGGCTATCTGGTAAAGCTGTAGGTTTGCCCTTTATATCTCTATCTGATTTCGTCTTTCTTTCCCTTTCCTGGTTTTCTTGTTCATCTAGCAACGTCTGCCGTATCTGCTCCACTTCTTCCTCGGTGAAAGGGATGTGGGGAATGTTTTCCGCTGCGGCATCAAGAATCTCAAAATTCTTGATGTAGTCTTCAAAGCGGTCCCTCTGCACTCTTCTTGAGGATCCGGACATAGACTCGAGGGATGGCTTCCATAATTCGTTTAAATCGCCCTTGAGGGCTCTTTCTGCTAGGAAACTCTCCATCAGCCTCTCGAGTCTAGCCGCTTTTTGTGATCGAGTCTCTTTGACCGGCACTTGAGCAGATTATCTTTTGCCTTTATTTTGATCAGGTTGCTCCTCTTCCACTGGCTCTAGTCATCTCTTCAACCTTGTAGCCACCCTTGGTGCTCTTTGTGGCTCGTCTTCTTTGTCTTCCTTCACCCTGAGCCAGTCATTCTGAGATGGAGGGTCAGGCCACCTTCCCTTGGCGTGCAGTGCTCCATAAACTACCTTGGTTATCATCTCTCCCGGCACTATGTAGGTTGGATTTTTGTTTCCCATCTTCACCAGGCTGTCATGTATGTATGCCGCATAATTGATTATCTTTGGGGTGCCCTTCGTCATTGCCCAAGTAAATGTTGTGGCAATTGCACCTGGCGGCATCCTGTACTTCTGCGGCCTCTTCGTGCACATGTGGAAGTATTGGTTGTACAATTGGTTCATGATCGCCACCTTTGGGTTGGCGATGTCTTCAAAAGTGTAATTAGCCTTTTTCTCTTTGTACACCTTTACTTCATCCCTTCTCTTTGTCACGCTGTCTCCCTGATTGGAGAGATCTAGTGCATGGGCGACAACCCTTTCCGTGATAATGATCTCTGTGTTGGGTCTGCCATGCAAATCAGTCACCTTGGCCACTCCATCTTCTTTAATGCTGGTCACAAACTCCCATACCCTTTTGAAGTCCACCCCTGCTGGGATTGCTTCGAAATAGTTATGGAGGTCAATTTTCTCCAAGTAGCCGTCCATTTTGCTTTGGACAAATTCATTGAGCTCCCTTGGCAGCATTGGCAGCTCTATTACATTTCCATCATTGTCCTTGAACACACCTTGGTAGATCTTTAGGTGGTTTGACTCTAGTAGATCTTCCTGTATCTAGGTGCTTGTGGGCTTTAATGTTCCCTCTGGAATGACAAATGGTCCCACCTCGTCCAGATAGTCTTTGATTGTCATTCTCTTCTTCTTTGTCGGTGACTTCGAGGCTGCTATAGACCCTGTTGCACTCAGCAATCCGAAGTTAGCGTTTTTTCCATATCAGCTGCTAAACTGAGTTTTACTTATCCAAATGACTTGAAAATTGAAATTATAGCCTAAAAGGAACTTGTGAAGCTGTGCATGTGCTCACAGTGCAAATTTGACCAAAAAAATTCATCTAGACATCCTACGCGTAGGATGTCTTTTTCTTCAGAAATGGTTCATACTTGACATGTAGGTAGCGTAAGGCTCATGGAACATGGTTATAAGCTTCAATTTGAATTTGGATGTCAAAAAGTGGATTTTTGGGCTGATTTAGGCTTTAGGTCACAATTTTGCTAGATTGTCCATCATGGGAAGCAATTGATGTCCAAATGGGTTAAAACTTGGTATATGGGCTCAATGCATCATGGTATTAGCTCCTATGATGTCATTTCTTGCACAGAAGTCTAAATCTAAGCTTAAGACATCCTACGCGTAGGATGTCTTTTTCATCAGAATTGCATGAAACTTGATCTGTGGGTTGTCCTTGACCTATGGAACATAGCCATGTTCTTGGATTTGCATTTGGATAATAATTGATGCCTGTAGGGCTCTGTGAGGTGTTTTTGGGCTCAAAATAGTGTATCTTGAAGGTGTTGGGGGTCAAAAGTGATTAGAAGGGCTTGAAGCTTGACATATGGGCTCTTGTTGATGAGGTTATCAATTCTGAAATGACAAAACTTCTCCTTCATGCCTAGATGGTCCATAAGACATCCTACGCGTAGGATGTCTATTTTCTCATTTTAACTCCCAGACCACAGAGAAAGTTAGCTGATGTGTATGTGAATGTGTTGTGCAAGTTTCATGAGATTTGGACAAGATTTGGTAGGTCAAAGGCCCATTAGTGCCTTTATGCCCTAACTTTGCGTTTTTCCATGCATATGAGGTCCAATCTCATCCAAATGTGATGAAACTTGGGGTATGGCTTGTAAATGTCATTCAGAACATGTGCATGACAAGAATTGTTGGGTTTTGTGCCAAAAAATGCCCTTGAGACATCCTACGCGTAGGATGTCTCCTGGTGATTTTTCCTTTGTTAGTGCTCCCAGTGCTTGCCCTTTGCCCCCCTAAGTCCCTTTTGAGCCTAATTTCAACAAAAAAGTCAAATGGATAGAGTATAACTCCCTGTGTGGACTTCAGAGCCTCCGAGCCGTTTTTTGACTTTTGGAGTGCTTTTTGGTGATGAAATTCCTCGATGTTGGTCTCCATAGCTTCCCAATCCCTTGGGGATCCTTGCCGTATGGTTTTTGTCGACTTCGGCTTCACCGGAGCTTCATTTGGAAATTTGTCGCTCTAGAAGCACTCGTGGCTGCGTTTACATACCTTTGATGATTTGTGGTGGTCCACCACCATAGGACTTGGTTGTTGATGGTCTAGGCAATCCGCTCGTGAAGTTTGGTGGCAAACGGACTTGCGGTTTGGCCGCAAGTGCATTTTGACGCTTTGTCTGTCTGATGCCGTTTCTGAGGTTTAGTGGCGCTTCGGGTCACTTTTTGGTCATGTGGGTCATATGGACTTGTCGAGCATGTCGATATGCTCCTACCCATAAATTTTGGTAGCATTTGGTCGCCGTTTCGCCGATTTCCCATTTGGTGGCCTCTTGCGGGTTTCTGGGAATTAGGGTTTTTTTCGATGGTTTTCCACTGCCTTTGGCTATCCAGGACTGGTCTCCTAGACTAGGGTAAGCTCCAGATGAAGTCTTGTTGCTTTTGGGTTAACCGTTTGGCCGCCGTTTCTACTTGCAGGTCTCTACTGCCCGCTTTGTGTGTGACTTCTACGCTAGTTCTCGCGACAGAATGACAAACATGCGTGAAAAGCTCAAGGTGGTGAGCCTACCTCTCATGTCTGGAGCTGGTCGGGTAGCCGTGCGCGTCATAGAAGCTGCTGGAAGATCGATCCGCTCTAGGTGGCAGAAGCTCTCTCCACAAGGTCAATAGTGAGAATGAGCTAAAAATGGGGTGAAAAATTCTTATAATGGAGGTCCCCGAACCATTTTTCATGAAATTTGACATGTGCTCTTATCTTTCTGCAAGATGCGTTTTAGGCTCAAAAAATCTTGATTTGGACTCCATTTGCTTTGTTTACCAGAAATTTGTCATTTCGGTCAAAACCTGGCCAGTACATGCTTTCCACTCTAGTCTTATAATTGCACCCCCACCGTACCATAGGTTGTCTTTTAGTCACTGGTCATCCCCATATTTTTTGTTTTTCATTACGACTGTTTTTCACCTGCTTTTTGTATTTTTGAAGTTTTTCTGTCGAAAATTAGCAAAATTAAAAGGAAAATAGCAAATCAAACCCAGAAAATCCCCAAAATTCATAATAGATCACAAACATCGCCGCAACACATTATATACACTCACATGCAATTTTTATGGCCGGATTTCTCCGTTTTACCAGTGTTTTGCCTGAAAAATGGCTATTTCTACTTATATACACACAGCTAAGGGCTTGATTTGGCGTTTGGCCCCATATACCTGTAGCTTCATGCTATATAAAGCATATATACTTGGGTTACTCCAAAAAATTTCGCAATCAAACGTCAACCCTTTAAAAAGTCGAAAATCATGCCCTTTTTTGCTGTTTCTGTTATTGGTTCCGCATTGAGAATGCCTCCCCCCCTCCTAGTCGGAGTCCTCCCGGACGACAAGGTCTCGCCTCGTAGTATGTGCCGTGCATAGGTTGAAAAAGTCGTGCTAATGCCTGGCCGATTAATGTGGCCCTATTTTATGCATACTCGGTCAATGCATGGAAAAATTAATGCTGTGCAAGAGAAGGGAATAAGCAAGATGCTTATTGGCATTCACCATCGAGGTTTCATGTTTTTTTTGCAAGTAGCAGCTGTAATTCTACTGCTCTTTGTTTAATGGTCTTTTTGGCCAGAGGCAACTGCTTTGCCGACACTGTTGATGGAGTCGGAGCTGTTTCTGAGGATGGAATTGTTGGCTGGGATGTGATAGCTATGGGCCGTATGGCCTTGGCTTTCCATTGGTAGTTTGGTGCTGCCAACTTTGCCACTGGTTTGTCTGTCATCGGCACCCGCTTATATCTGTTTGCCCAGTTGACCTGCAGATGTCTGCTTTCCATTGTTGCTTGTACCATAGGTATTTGCTTTGTCTTTTGCTTTGGTATCCAAATGTGAGTGATATTAGGGTTTTGGCTAAGCATTTTCTTTGGAATCCATATGTGCTTGGTTACCTTGGTTTTGGGTTGCACCATCTCCTTTGTTGGAATCCGGTTGTCACATTGTGTTTTTCCCGCCATGGCTTTTCTATCCTTCCGCAGCCATACTTGTTTACCTTGTTTTGGTAGCCTAGATTTTTGCATTGTAGCCGGTGATTTCGGCTGTCTGTGATGAGCATGGTTGGCCTTTACCTGGTTGTTTTTCTCAGGTTTCATGTTGATCTTTGGTGGTATGTGTTCTTTTGTTTTTGTTGCCAGTGATTGCATGGCTTGCATTTGATCCTGATGGTCCTTTTGAGCAAAAGCTATCACCTACTGTTCGTGTTCGTGCTGGATTTTGACCGCCTGTGCTTTCCAGTCTATTTGGACATTGTATGCTTTCTGCCAAGGTTGCCCTAGCATCATTGGTTGTTGTGTGCTCTTCCAAGTTCATCAGTCGAATGGCATTGATTCTCAATGGTGGTTTACATTGTTGTTGTTGTCGCAGAAGCCATCTTTTTGCAATGCGTTCTTGTGCTTCGGTTTGAGCTTCCTCCTGTACTCTCTCTTTTTCCTTCATTCTTTGCTTTCCTTGATGAATTTGTTGAGCATCTCCCGTGTGAGTGGTAGGTGATTTCTCCTTAGTCGACACCCACTAATCCAGTTTGGCATTTCTTCACCTGCTAATGTAGCAAGCTTGATAGCCCCACTTTGTGATAGATCATGAATCACAAATGTCCCATCCCTCGCTTTTTCTGTTTCTTGGCATGTTGCTTCAAGTATAAACAAGTACGTAATCACCTGTTTTAAACTCTTTGGTACGCACATGTTTGTCAAAATTCCTTTTGTCTTCTCTTTTTAGCATAGATCGAAGCGACAGCTCGTAAGCGGAGTTCATCTAGCTTTTCAAGATCATTAATTCGTGAAGAGAGTTCATGCCCTGTCCAATCCAAACTTGTTGCTACTCGTAGAGTTGGGATTAAAAACTCTATGGGTAGTATAGCATTTAGTCCAAACACCATGTCTTCTCTTTTTAGCATAGATCGAAGCGACAGCTCGTAAGCGGAGTTCATCTAGCTTTTCAAGATCATTAATTCGTGAAGAGAGTTCATGCCCTGTCCAATCCAAACTTGTTGCTACTCGTAGAGTTGGGATTAAAAACTCTATGGGTAGTATAGCATTTAGTCCAAACACCATGTTGTATGGTGTTGTTCCTATTGAGGTTTTGTAAGCTACCCTGTATGCCCATAGTGTTGAGTGTAGCTGCTGATCCCAATCGGTCCTTGAATGTGACACTATTTTAGTGAGAACCGTGCATAGTGTTTTATTTGTGGCCTCCGCTTGCCCATTGGCCAGTGGATGGTATGGTGCTGATTTTCTATGTATGACCATGAAATCCTCTAGTAGATATTCAATGACTTCATTGAGGAAGTGTGTTCCACGGTCATTGACAATTTCTATTAGGAACCCGTCACGTACAAAAACATTCTCATACAAAAATTGAGCCGTGGTGCGTGCATCAGCTTTTTGTGTTGCTTTGGCTTCGACCCTGGCTTCGACCCATTTTGTGAGATAATCCGTAGCCACAATGATATATTGGGTATGGGTGCGATATGCAGGGGGTGATATAGGTCCCACAAAATCAATGCCCCACTTTGCAAATGCCCTTGCCCCCATCATTGGCCTTAATGGCATCTCATCTCTTTTGATTGGTACCTTGGTGCGTTGACATGCATCACAACGTTTGACAAACTCCTCGGCATCCATGTGCAATGTAGGCCACCAAATTCCTGTTGTTAAGACAAGTTTTGCCGTCTTATCGCCTGAAAAATGACCTCCACTTACTCCGCTATGTGCATGTTCTAGAATCAGCAGGTATTTGCTTTCACTTGCACAGATTCTAAGTTGGTTGTCCTTTCCCCATTTATAGAGTTGATTTCCAATTAGCTGAAAGTCACGAGCTTCCAGCTCTATAGCTTTCTCCCGTGCTCTTGTAGTGTTCTCAGGGAACGTTCTAGTGGTTAGGAAGTCAATGATATATTGACTCCATGCAGGTGCTATGTTCACCCGAAACAAAGTTGCGTGATCCACTGGTCGTTTGGCACTACATACTGTACAATTGGTAACATAAGAATGTGTATCCGCATACATAGTTGGCCAATAAACCCCTAATTGTTTCAGTCTTTGGTGTGTTTTCACTGTCAAACAATGAAATGCACAACCCTGGACATGAGCCTCTTCCAGGTAGCACTCGAATTCTTCCGGATTTATACATAATCGTAGGATTAGGTCAGATTCAAGATGATACAGCCGTCCTGCTATCAACTGAAAGTTTTTTGTTTGTCGAATTGTTCGCTGTTTGGATCTACATCCTGTATTATCAAAATCACTTCCAAAGGAGAGAATGCTAACTATTTCCTGAGACCATTTGGATACCATTTCAATGTTGAAAAGATAAGCATCTGGTATGTCATCATCTACCCCTTGAGGAGCTTCCCGTTGTGTATTCTTGAAAGATGATCAGCTCGCAGATGAGTTTTTCCCTTTTTGACCACCACTGTGAAGTCAAATTCTAGCAATATAATAAACCAGCGTACGATCCTCCCTGTATTGCAAGGTTTATTTACTAGGTATAAAAGAGCTTGATGATCCGTGAAGAACACAAATTTGTTTGCAAGCAAATAATGCCGAAATTTCTTTACAGCATAAATCATTCCTAACTCTTCCCTCTCGGTGGTTGTGTAGTTCTTTTCTGCACTGTTTAACTATCGGCTCGCATAGTGAGGCGGTCCGGGGCGGGCAACAAGAAAGGCGGCCTCTAAACACCCCTCAAGGCTCCCGTGCTGCTCAATTGGGGCTGGGGCAACCACAAGCACAACAAAAAACAACAAACCCACAGCCAAACCCAAACAAGATAGGGGCACCACCTAGTATGGTATGCGAACTAGGACGCAAGAGAGATTTTTGGTAAAACGAAGAAGATGCACCACACAACACACACAAGCAACCTCACACCAAGACACACACAAAATGGATCAGAGAGAGCTAGAGAAAAGGTAAGAGAGAGAGAAAAGGATCTTGCATAATACCTTATTGTGACTTGCAAATGGAGATGGTTCGTTAGGTTGCTATCGTAGAACTTGTACAAAACTCACTCAATGCTTAGTGATTGCTAAACATTGCCAAAAACACACACACTGTCTTAGGGTGTGGGAGACCTCTCACCACAATACCCTCTTACAATGGACACAAAATTGGCAATGAAAAACACACTAAAACACTTCCTAAAATCAAGATCAACCGATAAAAACTCAAAATACACAAGTCACCTTGAATTCACCAAACCGTATTGCACAAATGGAAGGACGAAGATTTGAACATCGAATCACGCCTTTGATGCACCAAACCTCAATTTATTGATGAGGAAGGAGCATATATAATAGTGGTTTTGAGATTTGTGGAACTCACGCTCTCTTGCTTGCAATGTGTAGCTTGAAGGCTTCTCTCACACCAAGTGAAAGTGAAGCTCACAAGTGGTTGCTACACGTAAGTCTCTCCTCACGCATAGAGTGTTGGGGTGTTATGTGAGATGTTGGAGGTTGTTTTACAAGAAGGAGAGGGGCAGATAGACACATATTCCCATGCGTGAATTCATTATACCCGCGAGAAGTGGCTCGAAGCAAGTTCTAGTTCTAGAACTAGAAAAAAAAAAATACTGGTTATACACTTTATCGCTTACCGTCCATTAATTTACTTGACAAAGGTGAGTTGTTACAAGTAACATGATTGTTACCCAAGTGGTTTTGTCAAGGGCTATAGCTCAGCGGTAGAGCGCCTCGCTTACACGTGCGCCGACGTTTTTTTGTGAAGATTGGTCGAAACCCAACGACTCATGCAAAAACAAGACAATGCATGACCTATCTCTGCCTTACTTTTTTTTTTCCACAAAGGAACAGTAGCATGACAGACAAATCAATTGCAAATCGATTTCAGAAAGTTGATATGGTGGATAATTGGTTTCTCCAATGCTACAAATGGTTGGACAATGTGAGGACCACACGAAATCTCTTCCTCGTTTCACGAACTTTCGGGTGTAGGAGGTTTCGCGAAGCTAGCTTCTCCAAGCGACAGAGACTATTTAGGCTTGCGAGCTGGATTTCTGCCCAGCAGAGACAAACCTGTGTCAACACATAACTTATAATCTTATCAAAATACTTCGGGATTGCTTAATTCAGTTCTTATTCATCATGTAGTTCTTCCCAATTTTCTAATTTGAAGGAATATCTGTAAAAGAAAAGGATTATATCGAGCATCCGGAACCATCTCTCCTCACTTATCTGTGAAACGAAGGTTGGTATATCAGCGCTTGTTTGCCCTCCAATTAGGTTGGGGAACAGTTGGTTAAAGAGCCCGATGCCGCGAAAGTGGCATGTTGGGTTCAACAAGCAGTTTAAGAATTTGTTTTTCTATTCCGATCTGCATAACCGAGAATGTCTACGGTTCAAATCCGTATAGCCCTAATCTGTTTGGAAAGAGAAAAGCTGGGTATAAAGAATGATTGGTAGGTCAGGATCCGCTCAATCAGTTTAAGTTATATGCCTAATTAATTAAATTAATCAACTTCATACATTAAACCAATGTTACCCATAAAGGGTAATTTGGATCAATTCCTGCTTGTAGCAGGTAATTAATTCGATGTGCATGTCACGCAATCGACTCGGAGTACTTACTATACTAATAGTAAGTAGCCTTCATTTTTTTTTTTCAAAAAAAAAAAAAAAAAAAAGAAAATCGAAATAATGAAACTACATCTCCTGCTTATCTTCAATTTCAATGTGGTAATTACTAGCTCTAGTAGTGACCAACAGAAGCGGACTGTACACCTAACCCACTTCTCTGGAGAGGTTGTAGGTGGTAAACCTGCCTAGATGGATCAAAGAGCGGTAATTATCGGGAAGAAAGGAGTATGTGGATGTTTTTATCTCACCAATATGACTCTTTCCGGATTTTTCTATTAGTCTGTATATCTATTCCACTTTTGGCTTTTTCTATTACCAGGTTTGCCGCCCCCCCCCGGGAGGGGCCAGAAAAGTCAACAAGTTACGAGTCAGGTATTGAACCAAAGGGAGACACTTGGATTCGATTTCAGATACGTCATTACATGTTTGCCTTGGTATTTACGGTCTCCGATGTCGAAACCGTATTTCTTTATCCCTGGGCTACATCTTTCGAGGAATTGGGCTTATTTGCATTCGTCGAAGCAATTGTATTCATATTTATACTAATCGTCGGCTTGGTTTATGCTTGGCGAAAAGGAGCATCGGAATGGTGTTAACTTCCGACCATTTAGATAAAAAGAACATAAGGAAAATTGAATACAAAGGTGAAGACTCTTTCTCAAATTCGATGTCAAAGCTGCCTCTTCAGGGGGGTATGTCAGACTCAATTTTTATGGCTAGTATTAGTGATTTTTCTAACTGGTCCAGACTCTCAAGCTTATGGCCCCTTTTATATGGTACCAGTTGTTGCTTCATTGAATTTGCTTCCCTAATAGGTTCGCGATTTGATTTTGACCGGTATGGTCTGGTACCTAGATCTAGTCCTAGACAGGCGGATCTAATTGTCACCGCTGGTACCATAACAATGAAGATGGCCCCATCTCCGATAAGACTTTATGAACAAATGCCCGAACCAAAGTATGTAATTGCTATGGGAGCTTGCACTATTACGGGAGGGATGTTTAGTACGGATTCCTACAGTACCGTTCGCGGGGTAGATAAATTAATTCCTGTCGATATTCATTTGCCGGGTTGCCCGCCCAAACCCGAAGCTATCATGGATGCCGTAACGAAACTCCGCAAGAAAATTGCTCGAAACAGATTTGTGAACCGGGCGTCTCGCCCCATCCGAACGAAGTACTTTAGTATAAGCCACCAACTTAATCTCGTACCGGGCACCTGTGCCGGAAAATACAATTGGGATAGAGAAAATTGTGGTACGAAATTGGCGCCAGCCAATTTTTCGGAAATTGTCAAAAGTTTGCAAATGAACACGATGAATTAAAATCAGCAATTTAATGATTAATTCTACTCTTTTTGGAGGGATCAGCAGAACATAAAGAGGTGCTAACTAACATGAACACCGTTGATAAAGAGAAGTTTAATCTAAAAACGCGAGGTCGATTATCTGCCTGGTTAACCAAACACAATTTCTCACATCGACCTTTGGGTTACGACTACAGAGGTGTCGAGATTTTGGAAGTCAAGTCGGAAGAGTGGTTGTCTACAGCTGTTGCCCCATATGCTTACGGATTCAACTATCTACGGTCTCAATGTGCTTACGACGCAACGCCGGGGGGGTCTCTAGTTAGTGTGTATCACTTGACTCAGATGCAAGACCAGTCGGATCAACCCGAGGAAATATGTGCAAAAGTCTTTGTTTCAAGAACAAATCCTCAAATACCTTCGGTTTATTGGGTTTGGAAAAGTGCCGAATTCCAGGAACGTGAATCTTATGACATGTTAGGAATAATTTATCAAGGACATCCGTACCTTAGGCGTATACTAATGCCTGAAAGTTGGATTGGCTGGCCGCTCCGTAAGGATTACGTGGTACCCAATTTCTACGAGTTACAAGATGCCTACTAAATTGAATAGAAACGGAGAAACTCAGTATTAAAACTTTTTCTACCCAACCTATTACGCAATTTCAGGCAAAATTGGAGCTCAAATGATTCATCCAGTTATTCAAAAATATCTCAGTTTCTAACTAGCTTTTCCCAGGAGGATTTCGTTCCTATAATATAGGTTCAAACCAGTTTTCTCAACTTGGGAAAAAAATTCTCTCTTAGTTGCCAAGAACCAGATTTGAACTGGTGACACGAGGATTTTCAGTCCTCTGCTCTACCAACTGAGCTATCCCGGCCAACTTGTATAGGTTTCGTTTTCAAAACAGTTTAGATTAGGCAACTTTGCTTTCGGGTCTTTGCCCAACTCATCAAATTTGCAATTTTGTTTCTGCCGATTTGTTTAACGCTGTCTGTAAGACCCGAAGACTCGGGTTTGATCAAGCCATTCAGGGATTTGAACTGCCTGAATGGCTGATCTGCAAAATGCGTTGATGGGTAAAACAAGCGGGTTTAAATTGATTTCCCAAATTTTGATTGCAATTAGATCAATCGGATTTGATGCTAATGAAAATGAAAAAACCAATACGTTTCACTGCTGGGGATAGAGGGAATCGAACCCTCACGGCCAAAGCCAACGGATTTTCCTTCTACTGCAACTTGCGTCACTCCTATATTATAGGTAACTTTGTAGAATGGGGCTCTACCTTTATTCGCGAAAAAAAAAAATTAGATTTGTTGCCGGTTCATCCGTTGAGGGGGGAAGAGTAGTCGTAGAAATGTGATGAGATCTTAGGTAGGACGGGTGGGGGGGGAGATGTCAGAACTGGCGGCACCAATATGAGATAGTAGGTATACTTAGTGCTTTTGAGACTGAATATTGGCCCGATTCCGCGTATGACTGCTTTTTTTAAGCTCATTAAAATGAGCTTGCTTCCGAAGACTGAAATCCTTTTTCCCAACTCCACTTCAATCTTTCTATCTGCTTTACCTCATGCGGCCAACCACATCGAACATTTCAATATTTGAAAACTAGTTATTAATAGTTCGCCCGCTAGAATAACCCCCTTCGAGTCTCTGTACCTATCCCGCTTTTTTAGCGATCTGATCACTACTCCACAACGTGGAACGGGATTTGGCTCAGGATTGCCTGCTGAATAATCCCAGGTTTCCCTGAATCTGGGAGTTGCCACTTGATACGTTTCCATACCTAGGCTCAATCCGATTGAGTCCGCTGCGTCTACCATTTCGCCATATCCCCACCTTTAGGCCCCAAGGAACCGCGAAGGAAAATACCTAGATATTTCCTCATTATCGAAAGTTCAAAGTAATTTTGGTGCACTTTCCTTTTATTTGTCAACTTGCTTCCATTCTATCCAGGTGAAAAGTCATCAAGTGGGAAAGATTAGCACATATGTACAAATATGCGCATGTCTAATCTAAACATTCTACTTTTTTCGCTTCTGTTCTACAGCGCTCTTTCCCAACCTTGCCTCCCGTTCGCTAAGAATGGGAATACGCACGAGAAACTCTGTCTATCAATTGGCAACAATTGACTTATCCTCCACTTTTTTTTTCTCTTCAGCACTAAAGTAAGTATATATGGACACAGTACTCGAAGCAATACACCTGTCACATTACTATATGCAAGTTTCCTTTACAGAATCTTTATGTAAATGTATATGCCATAACGTATTCATCTCATTCAGTACAAATTTTTGTATGCACCAGTAATGAATCTCCGTCTACTCCACCCATCTTTCTATTCAAATACTTTTAACAAGTCGAAGTGGATATTTATCAATTTTTTTAACTATATGTTATGATTTCTACAGATACTATTTTCAATTAACTTCTACCAAATTTGGTGGTGGATATGAATAATATTTCCGTGCCGACCCCATAGTTTTTTTTTTGCCACTTGGAAAACATTCATTTTATTTTATAGAAAAGGAGTTTTTACGTCTCGGTATCGAGGACCTCGTCTAAAATTGATGCGTCGTCTAAAAAATTTGCCAGGACTTACGGGTACGGGTAAGAGTAATACGTCTAACTTGGGGGAATTTCGACTTGCTGTTGACCAATCAACGTCGAGAAAGATTTCTCAATTCTGCGTGCGTTTGGAAGCCAAACAGAGATTACGTCTTAACTATGGATTGACAGAACGCCAATTACTAAGATATGTTCGCATTGCTAGAAGAACTAGGGGTTCGACAGGTCAAGTTCCGTTGCAACTGCTTGAGATGCGTCTGGATAATATTATTTTTCAGTTAGGCATGGCTTCCACAATTCCCGCTGCCCGACAGCTGGTTTGTCACAGACATATTTTGGTAAACCATCGCGTTGTGGATATACCAAGCTATCGATGTAAACCTAGGGATATTATCAGTATTCGGAACCGACCAACTTCTGCCAATGCTCCGAAGAGTGAGTCTCTCAGTGGGAACGAAGTACCAGATCACCTAACTCTGTCTATTTCGAAAACGGGTGAACCAACGGGATTAGTCAACCATCTGGTCAACCGGGAATCCGTCAATTTGGATATCAATGAATTGTTAGTTGTTGAGTATTACTCTCGAAAAGCTTAGTAGAAGAAGCTTTTATTCGATTCAATCAAATACTTTGTAGATATTTGTCCTGAAAATACTTAGTTGGAAAACTCCGAATGATGCAAGTTGGGGGGCGGATTAGCAGAAAGTCATGAAAAGCTATTCCGTCTACCTCTTAATCCTCTAAGTCTTGAAATTTAAAAACCTTCTCTTCTAGTTTCGAGGGTGACGGAATATTTTCCGATTAAAAAAAAAGTTGATTTGGCCCACGACGTTGTTTCCCAGTTATAGTTATGCGCTATTTCGGTCCATTTGATACCGAAGTGAAGAGATAGAGTAGCCCCCATCTATCGTTTTTGTTGAAGTATTCTTTCAACTCCTTTTTATCCGTATCCGGAAACAGATTAAAACTCTTATTCCGACTTCATCTTTTCCAAGATAATTGTTCAACTACATTTCAAGGAATAGACAAAAGTATCCCGAGAAAGTAATAATAGAAATAGGAAAGGGAGGGATTCGAACCCTCGGTAGCTAGAAATCTACATAGCATTTCCGGTGCCACACCTTAAACCACTCGGCCACCTTTCCCCGAGCTGCGATATTTCACCAGTGAAACCTCTGATTTTATTTTATGACTTTAGGCGATGAAGTGGCAAGTAATTTGCGGGTATCCGTTTCACTAAGTACCCCTCGAAATAGGGGTGAAACGTGACGGAAGTTTCCGACACCAATTAAAATCTCATTCCACTTATCACTCGACTACTTCTCTCTTCCAAGTTATTCTCCAAATAGATTTCTTACCTTTCTTCCGTAATTTCAACTGACGGATTAGTAATAGGTGAAGTAATAAAAAAGAAAACAAGGAGTAATTTTGATTATGCCTAGGTCGCAGAGAAATGATAATTTTATTGATAAAACTTTCACAATTCTAGCGGATATTCTCATACGAATTCTACCTACTACTAAGAGGGAGAGGGAAGCTTCTATATACTACAGGGATGGTGCGATTCGAGAAGGGAGGTAATTTAGCACTATTCCCACTTAATTGGAGAAAACTCTCAATTTGAAAAGCCCACATTTGAGAAAGGTGTTTTTCGAATGCCGAACAAATCCTTCGGTTGCGTATCCACGATTGATGCAGCCCCGCAAGCTACGGCTCCCGTCTCCCGCGGATCGAGGTATCGAGCAAGCAGGAGGTTAAACCTGTTAATTGGTGATACGTGGAAATCTTAGGAGTAAGCGTGGAGGGGGTATACACCACTAGAGAAATCGGCAATACAAACTCTTCGTCAACCTCTTAATTCAAAAGATGTTATGCGTTTTCGACAACTCCGGAGTCGCGATAACGACTAATTGCGATTGGGGTAACAAGCAACCATCCCGTTTGTATTTTGGATATCCCTTAGATCATCGGAGATTGCCGGGGTGAATAATCCTCTGAGAAACAAAGCGTTGGGAACGAAGAAATTGCCAGGGAGTTTAGCTACCACTAATTCATTGACGGCAACGCAATCGATCCAATAAAAAAAGAAAACTCCTTGTAAGAAGGATGGTTAGATACCGATTTTGTCATACACTAACCCCCGCCTGGTTAGAAATCTTATCAAGAGCAGGAGTAATGAAACTTCTCAAATTGCTTCCTCGTAAATTAAATTGGGCAGGAGGAGCCGTATGATACAGAAGTTTCACGTGCGGTTTTGAATCGGGGCTTTTCTGCGTAAGCAACCGTAACGGATGTCGGCCCAATCAGAGGGAGAATATGCAGAAGCTTCGGGAAGTTACTACAAAGCCATGCGTTTGGAGATTGATTCTTACGACCGAAGTTACATACCCCACAATATAGGTCCTATTCATACCAGTAATGGTAACCATGCAAAAGCTTTGGAATACTACTTTCAAGCGTCGGAGCGTAATTCCTTTTTGCCACAAGCTTTTAATAATATGGCTGTGATCTGCCACCACGTGCGACTATCTACACCTCGGGACTCCTCGGTTCATGATCAATCAACCGATAAAAAAAAAGGCTTCCCCCAAGCATCTTTCTAGACGGGAGTTGCCACGAGCTGCGGGATTTAGCCCCCTTCCAAACAATCCGAGTTCGGAGGAGGTAACCGGCCTAACCTTCCTATGGATAATTTAACTAAATAAGGGGATGCAGCGTCGTAAGGATTTCTCATTGAAAATCTGGATCGATACAATGAAGCTGGCTCATCAAAGATTTATGCAACTCGTTTCTGTAGAAGAGGCAGTTGAAAAAGCACTAAGTGGCGAGACACGGCGTAGTACCAAATCCCAAAGGAAAAAATTTCTCTCATTTTGAAAGATCCATGTTGAGATAGGGTAGTTAGTGACGGGAGAGATTTTTATTCTCTTCCCAATAGCTGTGAGTACGGAAAAGGTTTTATTTGGAACGAATAGAATTGAAAACCTGGCTATTTTTAGTTTTCCCACACCTCACCTCGGGAGTAGGATTCATCCCTCACCCAAAGGGTGGGAGTGCAGTCATATGAGCCGTATGGGGTGGGAAACCCCCAAGTTCGGTTCTGAAGGAGGAGATTACTGGGAAAGGAATCATCCATTCTTGTCGAGGGGAACAGGCCATTTATCAAGGAGATTTAGAAATTTCGGAAGCTTGGTTTGATCAGGCTGCTGAGTATTGGCGACGGGCAATAGCACTTTCCCCCGACAATTATGCCGAAGCACAGAATTGGCTGAAAATTACGGGACGCTTCTCCCCGTCTCATCGGTGGGAGAGTTGGAACAACAGTACGAGAGTAGCGTGACTTCCTAAATAGGGAAGTCAAAGTAAGTAAAACTTTTTGTTTCTCAGACGTCGACCCCCCCCCCCCCCCGGGGGGGGGGGGCAATTAGTATTACTTATCAAGTCCATCAGGCGCCGCTAAGCCGTGTAATAATACCACCGAAAGCCTATCCCACATGATCTCTTCACTATAGACGTTCAACTTTCAAATTTGGAGGGAAGTAACAGATTCTTGCATGTTAATGAAACCCCCAATTCTCAGAAATTTTATATCTCCTGTTGGTAGGTTGTTGCTATCCCCTGCTCGAAGAGAGGAGAGTCCCAATGACTATTCGTTCGCCAGAACCAGAAGTCAAAATTATGGTAGAGAAGGATCCTGTAAAAACTTCTTTCGAGAAGTGGGCTCAGCCTGGACATTTCGCAAGAAATTTAGCTAAGGGTCCCAGTACCACTACATGGATTTGGAACCTACACGCCGATGCCCATGATTTTGATAGTCATACCAATGACTTGGAGGATATATCCCGTAAGATATTTAGTGCGCATTTTGGCCAACTAGCTATTATTTTCATTCGGTTGAGCGGGATGTATTTTCATGGAGCCCGTTTTTCCAACTATGAGTCATGGCTGAATGATCCCACACACGTAAAACCCAGTGCCCAAGTTGTTTGGCCAATAGTGGGTCAAGAAATACTTAATGGAGATGTGGGCGGGGGTTTCAGGGCGTGCAAATAACGTCCGGATTCTTCCAACTATGGCGAGCTTCCGGAATAACTAGCGAGTTACAGCTCTATTGCACAGCCGTGGGTGCTTTAGTTTTTGCTGGATTAATGTTTTTTGCTGGTTGGTTTCACTATCACAAGGCTGCTCCAAAATTAGCTTGGTTTCAAAATGTCGAATCCATGTTGAATCATCACTTGGCCGGTCTATTGGGATTGGGATCGCTAGGATGGGCGGGACATCAAATACACGTATCGCTCCCTATCAATCAGCTCCTAGACGCAGGTGTTGACCCCGAAGAAATACCCCTTCCTCACGAACTCATCCTTAATCGTGATCTTCTAGCTCAGACGTATCCAAGTTTTGCAAAAGGATTAATTCCGTTTTTCACTTTGAACTGGTCGGAATACTCGGATTTTCTAACTTTTCGCGGCGGATTGAACCCGATAACAGGGGGTCTGTGGTTGACTGATACCGCACATCACCATTTGGCCATTGCGGTTCTCTTTTTGGTAGCTGGTCATATGTACAGGACAAATTGGGGTATCGGGCATAGTACGAAGGAAATACTAGAAGCTCATAAAGGACCTTTCACGGGTGAGGGACACAAGGGTATTTACGAGATTTTGACAAGTTCATGGCACGCTCAATTAGCTATTAATCTTGCCACTTTGGGATCCTTAACAATTATTGTCTCTCACCACATGTATGCTATGCCGCCTTATCCCTACTTAGCTACCGACTACGCAACACAACTTTCTTTGTTTACACATCACATGTGGATAGGGGGTTTCTTAATAGTGGGAGCAGCTGCACATGCAGCTATTTTCGTGGTAAGGGATTATGATCCAACTACTCAATACAACAACCTGTTGGATCGTGTCATTCGTCATCGTGATACAATAATTTCACATCTTAACTGGGTCTGCATCTTCCTTGGTTTTCATAGCTTCGGTTTGTATATTCACAACGATACTATGAGTGCCTTGGGGCGTCCTCAAGATATGTTTTCGGATACCGCTATTCAACTGCAACCAATCTTTGCCCAGTGGATCCAGAATACTCACGCCTTGGCTCCTGGATCGACTGCACCTAACGCAACAGCAGGCACCAGCTTGGCCTGGGGTGGGAGCGACTTAGTAGCAGTGGCCGGCAAGGTGGCCTTAGCTCCAATTCCATTAGGCACCGCAGATTTTTTGGTGCACCACATCCACGCATTCACAATTCATGTTACTGTACTAATATTATTGAAAGGCGTCTTATTTGCACGCAGCTCTCGACTAATACCCGACAAAGCAAATCTTGGTTTTCGCTTTCCTTGCGACGGCCCCGGAAGGGGGGGCACCTGCCAGGTATCTGCTTGGGATCACGTATTCTTGGGGCTATTTTGGATGTACAACTCTATTTCAGTGGTTATATTTCATTTCAGCTGGAAGATGCAATCGGATGTATGGGGAAGTGTAAGTGAACAGGGAGCAGTGAGCCACATCACTGGAGGAAACTTTGCACAAAGTTCAACGACAATCAATGGATGGCTGCGAGATTTTTTGTGGGCACAGGCTTCTCAAGTCATTCAGTCATATGGTTCTTCATTATCTGCATATGGGCTTCTATTCTTAGGGGCTCATTTTGTCTGGGCCTTTAGCTTAATGTTTCTATTCAGTGGTCGCGGCTATTGGCAAGAACTTATTGAATCTATAGTTTGGGCTCATAACAAATTGAAAGTTGCTCCTGTTACCCAACCCAGAGCTCTGAGTATTATACAGGGACGTGCAGTGGGAGTAACTCATTACCTTCTGGGTGGAATCGCCACAACTTGGGCATTCTTCCTGGCGAGAATCGTTGCAGTGGGATAATGGCTAGGAGGATTTGAGAAACATTATGGTATCAAGATTTCCAAAGTTCAGCCAGGGTCTATCCCAGGACCCAACTACTCGTCGTATCTGGTTTGGCATAGCCACTGCGCATGATTTTGAAAGTCATGACGATACTACCGAAGAACGTCTCTATCAAAAAATATTTGCATCTCACTTTGGTCAGTTAGCTATTATTTTTCTATGGACCTCTGGGAATTTGTTCCACGTAGCTTGGCAGGGCAACTTTGAAACATGGGTACAGGACCCATTACATGTCAGGCCGATTGCCCATGCCATTTGGGATCCTCATTTTGGTCAACCGGCGGTCGAAGCCTATACCCGGGGGGGGTCCGCGGGCCCGGTCAATATTGCCTATTCCGGCGTATATCAGTGGTGGTACACTATTGGTTTACGCAATAACGAAGATCTCTACACCGGAGCCATTTTTCTGCTAGCTGTTGCTGCTTTGTTCCTACTAGCTAGCTGGTTACACCTCCAACCCAAATGGAAACCAAGCATCTCCTGGTTCAAAAATGCTGAATCTCGTCTTAATCATCACCTATCAGGATTATTTGGAGTGAGTTCCCTAGCTTGGACAGGCCACTTGATTCATGTAGCTATTCCCGAAGCAAGGGGCGGGCATGTCAGATGGAACGATTTATTGACTACTGCCCCGCATCCCCAGGGGTTGGGACCTTTTTTTTCGGGTCAATGGAGCGTTTACTCGCAAAATCCTGACTCTAACACCCATTTGTTCAATAGCAACCAAGGAGCAGGAACAGCTATTCCAACTTTTCTGGGGGGATTCCATCCACAAACTCAAAGTTTGTGGCTAACTGATATGGCTCATCACCACCTAGCAATAGCCGTCGTGTTTATAATTGCCGGCCATATGTACAGAACTAACTTTGGTATTGGACACAGCATGAAAGAAATTTTGGATGCTCACATTCCCCGGGAGGTAAGCTGGGACGTGGACACCGGGGACTTTATGATACGGTGAATAATTCTCTCCACTTCCAATTAGGACTTGCTTTAGCTGCTTTGGGAGTCATCACCTCCCTTGTTGCACAACATATGTATTCCTTACCCGCCTATGCTTTTCTAGCGCAGGATTATACGACCCAAGCAGCACTATATACTCACCACCAATACATTGCCGGGTTTATCATGGCAGGAGCTTTTGCACATGGAGCCATCTTCTTTCTTAGAGATTATGATCCCGAGCAGAATAGAGATAATGTGTTGGCAAGAATGTTAGAGCACAAAGAAGCAATTATATCTCACCTAAGTTGGGCTAGTTTATTTCTGGGTTTTCATACGTTAGGTCTTTATGTTCATAACGATGTAATGCTAGCCTTCGGGACTCCGGAAAAACAGATTCTTATTGAACCCGTATTTGCTCAGTGGATTCAATCTGCTCATGGTAAAGTTTCATACGGTTTTGACGTGCTTCTATCTTCAGTAGATAGTCCGGCAAGTAATGCTGGTCGGGGCTTGTGGTTACCTGGCTGGTTAGACGCTGTTAACAGTAGCAATAATTCGTTATTTTTAACGATTGGTCCCGGGGATTTTCTCGTTCACCACGCCATTGCTTTAGGTTTACACACCACTACACTAATTTTGGTGAAAGGTGCTTTAGATGCACGCGGGTCCAAGTTGATGCCGGATAAGAAAGAATTTGGTTATAGTTTTCCTTGCGATGGCCCCGGCCGAGGGGGAACTTGCGACATTTCTGCCTGGGATGCTTTCTACTTAGCTGTCTTTTGGATGCTGAACACAATTGGATGGGTTACCTTCTATTGGCACTGGAAACACATCACTTTATGGCAGGGCAATGCTGCTCAATTCAACGAATCTTCTACGTATCTAATGGGATGGCTAAGAGATTATTTATGGCTAAATTCCTCGCAGCTTATTAATGGCTATAACCCCTTTGGTATGAACAGCTTATCTGTGTGGGCATGGATGTTTTTGTTTGGGCATCTCGTGTGGGCTACCGGGTTTATGTTTTTGATTTCGTGGCGCGGTTACTGGCAAGAACTCATCGAAACTTTAGCTTGGGCTCATGAAAGAACGCCTCTTGCAAATATGATACGGTGGAAAGATAAACCGGTTGCCCTTTCTATCGTTCAAGCGCGACTGGTTGGATTAGCGCACTTCTCCGTGGGTTATATATTTACCTACGCAGCTTTCTTGATAGCATCTACATCAGGTAAATTTGGCTAGTCTTCATCTTTGTTCAACTACAAAATTGCTTGTTCCCGCGTCAGATTTACCCTCACTATCCTTTCTACTCGGCACACCGACTGCCTACTTGTTTCGTAGTAATAATACAACTCTGCTCACCTACCTACCAATTATGGCAAAAAAAAGTCTTATTGAAAAGGAGAATAGTAAGAAAAAATTGGTGAAAAAATATAATCTTCTTCGCCAATTTTTGAGACGAGAGATTAAGAATAGTTTGCGGATCCAGGATAAACTAATTATTTCCGAAAAATTGCAATCTCTACCACGCAACAGTGCACGCGTTCGTCTCCGTAACCGGTGCTCCCTAACCGGACGACCCAGATCCAATTATCGAGATTTTGGTTTTTCCAGACACGTACCCCGCGAGATGGCACACACCTGTGTCTTGCCTGGAGTGTTGAAATCGAGTTGGTAGAAAAACTACTTACCCCCCCGCCTTATCTACCGCTTGTTTAGAGAATTGAAATCTTATCTATTTATCGATAGATAAATAGATAAGATAGGATGGATAGATAAAATACTGCAATTTACTCATCTTCATCATTTTTGTTTATGCATTATTTATGTCCAATGTAATTCTTTAAGAGATGTATAATACTTACGTTAGAGGCATTAACTACGCGGGGTGGAGCAGCTTGGTAGCTCGCGAGGCTCATAACCTCGAGGTCACGGGTTCAAATCCCGTCTCCGCAAAGTCAATTGTCAATTCTTTTTCCAATTTACCGGAAGTTCCTACCGGGGATTAAAGAGAATCAGTTTTTCCTTTCCGTTCTACTGACTTCCCCATGGATGCAGCTTAATTAGTTCAATCGAGGAAATAAAAATTGGGATTCTACCCCATTTTTATCGCCAGTCTATATTTATTCACAGTACATAGGCCCCTTTAACTCAGCGGTAGAGTAACGCCATGGTAAGGCGTAAGCCGTCGGTTCAAATCCGACAAAGGGCTAAAATAGTCATGTAAGATGCTAATAGAGAGAGTAGTTATCCAAAATTTAGATATCCAGTACCATTGGCTAGGAAAAAAAGATACTGGAGTCAACACGAACCCTGTTCGTGGGGGGGGGGGGATCTTAATGTAACTAAGTCATCATGCAAAAAGAATATTGTATTGTCTCCCGCGGTATCGGTAAATCAGTTGGATATACTTTTTTGTACCAGAGACATTTTGGTTATTCTTACCTCGGGAATTAAATGCAAATCTGACGAAAAGACAAACAATAAATAGATTTATCTATTTATTGTTTTATAGATATATATCTTTACATCTGCAGTTGCGAAAGAAGATACAAAAGAAGAATTGTAATTTGGGAAATAGTTTTTCCCTATTCACTGTATTACAAAACAAATTTCAATTACTGAAAAGATTCTTACAAGTCTCTGGTACTCTCCCCTTTTCCACATCTTTCAAACAATTGGAAACCGTTTACACTGCTAGGAGTCTAGATGGAGACATAATTATCCTGTTCGATGCATAAATTTCCGACACACCCTCTGGTTGCTACCTATTTTTGTTAGTCGAGACAAAATATTTTTTTAAGGTTTCCTAGGCATTGGTAGAATAAGTCCCTAAATATCCTCGAAGTAGAGATAGATGCAATAAAAAGCATAAGTTCCGCGTATTCCTATGCATAACATGTGTAAACTCCTTATACTATACTACAAAATTTCGTATTTACCTACCCCGGATTCTCGGAAACAACTCGACTTTCCGTTGGATCAGGTTCGTTGTTGTGTTAAAATGGTTAGCGAAGTCCTGGAAGAAAAGGGGGCTTACCTACTAAATATCTGACGTGGCAGAAGGGATCTCCCAGAGACAAGAAGGGATGATATATTGGAACGACAAGCAGGGAGGAGAAAGAATTGGGCAAAAATGATGAATAGAATAAATTGAAAGAAAAGTGAAAAAAAAATGGAAAAGGGCAAGAAGGCCTTGTGAAAATATTACGATTTTTGATCTCGCACGACAAATTCTGATAAAATGACTTATCAACAATCTGGTAATCTCATATTCAAGAGAACTATACCAACTCCTGGAATATAGAAATAGGAATGAGGGACCTAAAAGTGGTTTGGGTAGCTTAGTGGGAACAGATATGACAATTGCCATTGGAAAATCTTCCAAAGAACCGAAAGACTTATTCGACAGTATGGATGACTGGCTCAGGAGAGATCGTTTTGTATTTGTGGGTTGGTCCGGCTTACTACTATTTCCCACCGCTTACTTCGCCCTGGGGGGCTGGTTCACGGGTACGACCTTTGTGACTTCGTGGTATACTCACGGATTAGCAAGTTCTTACTTGGAGGGATGCAATTTCTTGACTGCCGCGGTATCTACCCCTGCTAATAGTTTGGCCCACTCTTTGCTTCTTTTGTGGGGTCCTGAAGCACAGGGGGACTTCACTCGTTGGTGCCAATTGGGGGGTTTATGGACTTTTGTCGCCCTTCATGGTTCTTTCGCCTTAATAGGTTTTATGTTACGCCAATTTGAACTGGCTAGGTCCGTACAATTACGCCCCTACAACGCAGTAGCTTTCTCTGGTCCGATTGCGGTTTTTGTCTCCGTATTTTTGATTTACCCTTTAGGACAATCCGGTTGGTTCTTCGCACCTAGTTTCGGTGTAGCGGCTATCTTCCGATTCATTTTGTTTTTTCAAGGTTTTCATAATTGGACTCTGAATCCATTTCATATGATGGGGGTTGCAGGAGTTCTGGGCGCTGCTCTCCTATGTGCCATTCATGGTGCTACAGTTGAAAATACTCTCTTTGAAGACGGCGACGGTGCAAACACATTTCGGGCGTTCAATCCAACTCAGTCTGAAGAGACTTATTCGATGGTAACTGCAAATCGCTTCTGGTCCCAAATATTTGGTGTCGCTTTTTCCAACAAACGCTGGTTACATTTTTTCATGTTATTTGTGCCAGTGACGGGTTTATGGATGAGTGCTATCGGAGTAGTTGGTCTCGCCTTAAATTTGCGCGCGTATGACTTTGTCTCCCAAGAAATTCGTGCAGCAGAAGATCCCGAGTTCGAGACTTTCTACACAAAGAATATCTTACTAAACGAAGGGATCCGTGCCTGGATGGCAGCTCAGGATCAGCCTCACGAAAATCTTGTATTCCCCGAGGAGGTTTTACCCCGTGGAAACGCTCTTTAATGGAACTCTCTCGCTGGGTGGTCGCGATCAGGAAACCACGGGTTTTGCTTGGTGGGCGGGGAACGCCCGGTTGATTAATTTGTCTGGTAAATTGCTTGGTGCCCACGTAGCTCATGCTGGTCTGATTGTATTTTGGGCTGGAGCTATGAATTTATTTGAAGTAGCTCACTTCGTATCAGAGAAGCCTATGTATGAGCAGGGATTAATTCTACTTCCCCACTTGGCAACCCTGGGTTGGGGGGTAGGTCCTGGCGGGGAAGTGGCCGATACCTTCCCTTACTTTGTTTCCGGAGTGCTACATTTGATTTCTTCCGCAGTTTTGGGTTTTGGAGGCATATATCATGCTTTGATTGGTCCCGAAACTCTGGAAGAATCTTTTCCTTTCTTTGGTTACACTTGGAAGGATAAAAATAAGATGACTACAATTCTCGGTATTCATCTAATATTACTAGGTTTCGGCGCTTTCCTACTGGTTTTCAAAGCACTCTATTTCGGAGGGTTGTATGATACATGGGCACCCGGTGGCGGAGATGTAAGAGAAATTACGAATCTTACTCTAAACCCCAATATTATCTTTGGTTACCTACTAAAGTCTCCGTTTGGCGGAGAGGGATGGATTGCGAGTGTAGATAATCTAGAAGATATTATCGGGGGACATGTGTGGCTCGGATCCATCTGTATTTTCGGCGGGATTTGGCACATATTAACAAAACCGTTTGCCTGGGCTCGTCGAGCTTTTGTGTGGTCCGGGGAGGCTTATTTATCCTACAGCTTGGGAGCTCTAGCCATATTTGGCTTCACTGCCTGCTGTTTCGTCTGGTTCAACAACACAGCATATCCTAGTGAATTTTATGGTCCCACCGGTCCAGAAGCTTCTCAAGCTCAAGCTTTTACCTTCCTCGTTAGAGACCAACGTCTCGGCGCCAACATAGGTTCTGCCCAGGGACCTACTGGGTTAGGAAAATACCTAATGCGTTCCCCCACCGGAGAAATTATTTTTGGGGGCGAAACAATGCGCTTCTGGGATCTTCGTGCTCCTTGGTTAGAACCTCTAAGAGGTCCAAATGGTTTAGATCTTGGTAAGTTGAAAAGGGATATACAGCCATGGCAGGAGCGACGATCTGCGGAATATATGACTCATGCACCCTTAGGCTCCTTAAACTCTGTAGGCGGGGTAGCTACCGAGATTAATGCTGTAAACTATGTATCTCCCCGAAGTTGGTTAGCAACTTCTCACTTTGTTTTGGGATTCTTTTTCTTTGTGGGCCATCTATGGCACGCAGGTAGGGCTCGTGCAGCCGCAGCCGGCTTTGAAAAAGGAATTGACCGCGATACCGAACCCGTTCTTTCTATGACACCCCTTAATTAAAATCCGAAGAATTTGTTTAGATGATGAAAGGGTGATGGCAGAAAAGTAAAATAGGTAAATAATTTCCCACGCGCTAACAAGTGAGGACTTAATAAATTTGCCTCCTCTTCTTTTAATTCATCACATTTATTTAAGATCTATCTATCCAACTGGATAGGTAGATTCCAACTCATCATCTAGTCATATGTTATACACACACAAATAATGGTTTTTTGCAACGTATTGGAGGAGAACCTCTTCGGATCGGAGTAGATCTCAGCTATCACTCTTGCCTCCTTTATGGCTGATCCAAATGTTAGGAGAGAGGGATTCGAACCCTCGATGGCATCGAGGTGCCATGCCAGTTTTCAAGACTGGAGCCTTAAACCGCTCGACCATCTCTCCCAAATAGGCGAATTCTTCCTTTGAGATTCGGAGGATAAAAAGTGTAACCCAAGTCTACCAGATGATTGGGGAAGACAATCGAGTTGCGAATGAACCGCAAAAGTTTTTGATTCTAAGATCTATTTGTATAGAGAGAGATTTTTTTTCTACCCTTGCTACGATACAACAGATACGGGGTGAAAATATCGCTACATGAGATAAACATCTTCAATAGCGGGCGGGGTTGAGCTAACTTTTCTAGTTGAGAGGTGTCGTAGGGATTTGATAAATTAGTCTTAGAAATAGACGTTTGTTCCCTACAAATGAAAACTTCGCAGCAGCTCCGTCGGATGCGGATTAAGTGGTACAGAAAATCAATTCCTCATGCGAAAGGAATCGGAATTATGACTACTGCTTTTCAATTTGCTTTATTTGCATTAATTGCTACCTCATTTTTACTAGTTGTTGGTGTGCCTGTGGCGTTTGCGTCTCCCGGAGGATGGTCTGACAACAAAAATATTGTTTTTTCAGGGGCCTCATTATGGATTGGATTAGTTTTTTTGGTAGGTATACCCAATTCCTTCATCTCCTAAAAGTCTGTTTTGGTTCTTCCCCTCGTAACTTACCGTTACGGGTGGGGAATTCAAATGTGAGACGAGATAAATAGATTTTCCACCGCCAGAAAGAAGGATTTGCAATTTGCAATACATAACTCAGTTTAAGTTGATTTCGTAAGAAAAGAAATGAAGTTATGTAGGTAAATTTAATCTTTTCTTATATTAAAAGAAGTGTGTATTAAGGATCTCATTGGCAAAAGATGCAATTTGGTGCGTAAAATAAAATGATGGATTGCGCGGATATAGTTGAGTGGTAAAATTTCTCCTTGCCAAGGAGGTGACGCGGGTTCGATTCCCGCTATCCGCCTACTTTGGGGACAATAAAGAGGTTTGACCCCAAATGAAGAAACATACAAAACTCTTACCTATAGAATAGAAATTTCAAGTTTTTGCAATTCACAATTTCGTTCGAAATTTCGGGGCGAATAACTAGGTTGCAGGTTGTCATTTTCGAAGTGGATGCATATGAAACTAGAAATTTTCATCGGGAGCATAGGGGAAACTACTTGTCAGTTTCTAATCTCAGCACTATACTCACTGGTGAGACATTTCGTCTGACCGGCTGAACGTCCTCGATGGTCTTTTCAAGTCGGCATTAGAATAGAATCTTTGAAACGGGGCGATATAGTCAAGCGGTAAGACGTAGGACTGCAAATCCTCAATTCCCCAGTTCGAATCTGGGTATCGCCTGGAAGAAGAAATGGAAAATAACAATTTGGAAGATTAAATTCATCTAATTTTACTCACCCATCTAGGTAGGGTTTTCCGGGGATTGCTTGGTGCGCCGAAATCGGATACAGGTTGAGTTGCTCTATAGCTTGTTATAGCCTAACACATTCCACGTATCTCGACAAATCACGCATCGACAATCCCGAATAAGTATACTACTACTTAGTCAGTAGCAAGTAGGAATTGACAAATCCTACAAAATTATAAAAACGTCTAAACATTACTAAACTTTCTACTTTGTACTCACTTTAATCCTGCAAAAAGTATCTATTCTATTTACGTAAATTACGCTTCCAAAATTTAATACAAACTGAGCTCGAGGCTAGTTAGATTAAAATATAAAACTACTAAAATTAGGTAAAATTTGGGGAGTGAAAAGATAGGAATTATAATTACGGATTCAGTCACTATAGCTTGGGCTGCCTTGACGGCAATTTCTACGTTTTCCCTCTCGCTTGTAGTTCGGGGAAGAAGTGGGTTGTGACTTGTGTCGAGTAGCTAATTGATCCTTCGTTAAACGGATCCTTTATCTAGTTAATTTAGGATTAATTTAGGAATTAAATTACACTGCATAGATTTTTTTTTTTTTTTTTTTGCCTATAAGATTTCTTCTCGTATCAAAATCTGGAAATTGAACAAAAAAAGTAAATAGATATATCTATATTATTTGATTCCGGGGAGAAGAAATTCTATGAGGGGTTTTAACAAACCCAAGATCATTATTTTAACCCTTTACTTCATAAATTGGTATAATGGGGTAATCGGTATTTTACTCCACTGGTGGTTCAAGTTGTAGATATTTCTCTGGGTTTATGACTGCACCCGAGGCAAAAAATTAGTTTTTTTTTTCTTGTATTTTCAGTTGATATGCAGCTAAGCTTATAGTTACGAATGTTTCGCTTGATACCGTTTTAGTGACTATCTCTTTCTTTTAGAATAGAAATGTAAGTAGAACAGATTGAGTTTTCAACCCATGGCTGCTCAGTGAGTGGATCTCATTTCCGGGGGATTTGGTAGAATTGCTAGAATTTGATAGATCGATAACTCTATCAATTTCTAGCAATTCAATCTGGAATTACGGGCAAACAACATAGGCAGAAAAATTCTAAAGAAGCGGGGAGGGGGGAGCAATCATTACGATTAGCAGGAGTAAACTTAACCAGGAAACATCGTTGGGCAGTAACAATTTGGTGATGTGGTAGTATAGTAGCAGCCATATAGGTCCGCGATTTACCCCGGAATACCAAATCTTGTTTCACCGCATTTGCTTTGTGAAAACAAAAAAAAAATTAATATTTTTTCATCTCCCCCCCCCAGCTACCCCCATAAATTACTATACTATTAACTTTACTAACTTACCAAGAAATCTACTAAGTTACCAATCAGAGTAATTGATAACTACCCATTATTTTGGGCGGCCGTCTGAATGTAAAGAATGAGTAGAAAAGCTGTCGGAATTAGAATGAAAAGTGCAGTGGCTACAAACGCAAGAATGTTTACTTCCGTATTAGTAGTTCAAATCATTAATTGGGAAATAAATTGAGCGGTCCTATCGAGAGGAACTCTCGGATTCCGTTATGAACCTTCGATTTTTAGTTAGTCGGGTTGACCGAATCAAATATATTATTT
>NW_028221436.1:5408799-5461299 GCF_014529385.1 Adiantum capillus-veneris
TGTTGTGCTCAGGTGCTAATGAGTGATCCTCTGGCTATCTAATGTCACCAAGGGTTACTTGGCTAGGGTCCTGTGTGAATCCTTTCAACCATGAATGCCTTAACAAGTTTTTTACAGAATTTACATCTAACCTGGCATACATAATATACTCTTATGTTGAAGGGTAAATCTTAAACTTCTAGCATGTTATTTTTAACATTTTGTGGTATTCCTAGCTAATTGTTATTTTTTGTAGAGGACATGGAGTTTTATTATCTTCAATCTTTTGGAGAAAGATATTATATTTATGAATCATTGTCAAGTATCCATGGGAGAAGTAAACTGTAAGTATGAAGTATGATCAATGCTTGATGGCCCATTGTTTTCTATTATTAGCTTCTTGATTGATGTTTCTTGCAGTGCTGCCAAACTTATTGTTGGTCACTTGAGTACCACAAATAAGGATTACAATATAGAAGGTTTCAAGTACTACAATAAAAAATTTCCTTTACAAAAAGACTCAACATCTTGTGGATGGAGGGTGCTTGCCAATGCATGGAGATATCTTGAGTCAAGGTGCAGGATGACTACACTCACTGTAAGTGTGTATCTCATGTGCCATTGATTTTATTGATTTCTTAACTATGTATGTATGTACTCACGTCCTTTAATTCCTTTTTCTATTTGTTTCAGTTGCATGACTATCCAGAGTCTTGGTTCACATGGGTGAGAGAGAAGGTTGTTTCTATGGTTTTGGAAATATCAATAAACCCAAATGATCCAGAATCTCCTTTGCCACCAAAGAAAGGTAGAGACACCAAGGGTTTGGATGCAAAAAAAATGGATCACAAGAAGAAGAGTCCTACAAAGAAGAGCCATGCCAAGAAGAGTCTTGCCAAGGGGAAGAGTCCCACCAAGGAGATCTCTGCCAAAGGAAAGAGTCCCACCAAGAAGAAGAGCCTGGAAAAAAAGAGCAGATACAAAGGGCCATCCATTCCACTCACCATTGAAATTCAAGATTCAAAAGCGTTGTACAACTAAGAACAGTAAGGGGGAGGCACCTAGTTCACCTTTCAAGCTACCATTCATGTTGCCAAAGAAGGTTGCCAAGTCACCCAAGACAACCACTCCTAAGGAGCCCAAAGCACCAACCCCTACCAAGTCCCCATGCCAAGCCCTGAGGAGCTCAAGTCACCACCACCCACTCCTGAACTTTCACCCCCTTCTGAAAACAAACAAAAAAGGGTCTCTAAGGATGCAGAATCCTCTGAGGCAAAAAGAAAAGTGGAGTTTCATGATTGATTACTCCACAAAAGCTTTGTACACTTTTGTTCATTCTGTCCATATGAACACATACCCTTTGGTGATTCATAATTTTGTACTTTAGATGCTTAATACCAACTATTGATTCTTAAATGTGTATCATGGTGTCACGTAAGTTTAAAACAACATAAATAATGGTCACAATAAGGTAGAGAAAAGAAAAATATACTTGCAAAATGCAATGATTACAATATTGAACTTGTTTTTTCAAGTCCTTTCAAGTGGCTCAAATACAACACTTTTTGGGGGAAGGCATGTGATGCAAGAGGTTGAATTCTCCATCCTTGTACTCACCACAATTTCATCCTCTTGAATCTATACTCAGGAGATGTTTCATCAAGAAACTCGAGAGTTTCTCTAACATCATGTAGTCTCCAAATGTAGTCTCCAATTTGTTGTTACTATAAGGCTTCTATACTCGGTGTGTGGATGGACTATGACCTTGAGTTCAAACTCTGGACACTTTTCCTCAGAGTCGAGAGGAACCCAGCTACCTAATTTGCTTCTCCATCTCCTAAAGTCGTAGCCCAGAACTAATGATTGACGACATAGTTGATATGTGTAATGGAATTGTCCTATTTAACTTGAGAGTAGCGGAAATTAATGAGAGTACTTTTGAGAAATAACTTTGTGAGCATAACGGGTGATCATATTTGAAGATGGCAACATAATCATAGCAATTAGTTAACTTGGCATGAACAATACTCTTTGCAAGAGAGAAATTTAGAGAACATGACAACAGTTGAGGACCGGATTTATGTGGAGCCGGTCCCCCCTCCAATAGGCAATTGTATTATGATTTCTCCGATTAAGAGAGACTTGTTACAATATATTCTTTGTGTTCCTTGTGATGTAGGTGATGCAATGAAGATGGAAAGCTTCATGCATCACAAACATAACATAACCTTGAAGAAAGCTCTAACTATCCCAAGCCTCAGTCCCAAGACCTTAAACACCTTCGAAGGTGGAGAGAGCTAGCAGGGAATGAGGGTAGGGAGGAGGAAGACGAAACATTTCATAGGAGAAAGAACTAGTTCCTCACTTATCATAACTCTTGTGCTAGCATACATAATAGCATAGTAATGAAGAAGAAGGAGATGGCAAGCTTAAGCATTGAAGCATGGCTCTTGGTTGGATTTGCACTCCATAGCCAAGAGTGTTGGTGTAGGCTCTCAACCTCTACTTGCTTGGAGAAGGAGAGGGAGCTCTTGCATTGTGCATAGTACACAATAAGAGTGTTTGTGAGTGTGTGTGGGTGAGTATACCCCTCAGGCAAGCCCCCTCCTTGCTAGGTCGACCCCCCGCTTCTAGCTCATAATTGAAGCTCATTGGCTCTTGCCAAGCCTAGCCAATCACAAGCTTGGGCCATTTCTAGCATTAGGTGTAGGCTTGGGACAAGTGTCCCCTTTCCCCTTTGAGAGAGAGGACTTGATAAATGCAAAAACAATTAGATAATTCAAGTAATTTATCATTGGACCCCTTGAAGCTTAGCCAATAGGCTTCAAGCAACACATGAAGGTAACATGGGGAGGGACCTGACATGTGTCCTTGATACCTCTTCAAGTTGGGGCTTCCCTTGTGTGTGGGAGTGTGTGTTCTCTATCTAATCCCTAGGAAAAGGGATCGCCCCCCCTCTTGTAGGGATGCTTTTGACTTTAGGTGTTCAAGCACCTTACTCACCAAGCATGACAAAGCACTTGAACTAGGGGGTATTCCCACAAGCATCTCAGGAAAGCATGTCAAGGCACCTCAAGCACCTTAATCAAGCGGCAAGTCAAGCACTTCAATCATGGAGTAATTCAAGAACCTCAAGCACCTTAATCAAGCACCTCAAGCAGGACAAGCACCTCAAGCACGACAAGCACCTCAAGCAGGTCAAGCACCTCGAGCTTGGGCCGGGTTCCCACCTCAAGCTCAACCCTAGCTTACCTAAGGTCAAAGGACTTTTACACATTATTGGAGGTCTTCAATGAAGCTAACCCGAAGGTCTTATGCTTCATTGGTTAGCCTTGCTCTTTGATAGACCATCTCCCATTTGGGCCCCTTTACCATTCGCCCCGTGTTGAGATAGATCTATAAGCACATATATATATCTTAACACCTGTTCCCGTTTATTCTCCCACATTAAGTGATCAATTTAATATGAGAAAATCATTTGGGTTGGTTAGATATTAGAGTTTATGACATTACCTCTCTCTTGAAATCATAGTCGTCCTCGACTATGAGGTAGAAGAGATAAATCCTTAGTCATTAGTCAATCGTACTTAGCGGGTAGAGGATCCATTTTTTACCCTACAACATCTTTCCAAGGTGGATGAGTAATCCATTTGGTGCTCGGGAGTCATAGCTGCCGCAAGCATGTCTGCTCTTTAGTCCATTTCATTCTCCCAAAGTAGAGTGACAAATTCTACTTGGTGTTTGAGAGACGTCATCATCACAAACATGATTCTAAGCATGCATACTAGTTAAATTTGTGCACAATTACAAAGAGGACTAGTCTTATAAGACAAAAGCATGAGTCATTTAAAAGAAATTTGTACATTTGCTTACTCTAATGTAGCATTGTAAGCATTGAAAAGGTTCATACTATCCTTAAGCTGTACTCCTTGCATCCATCTAGCATCTTCAAAAGGATAATTTTTGAACTTAACAAGATATCATCGGATAATCTTACCATGTCGTAGTACCTTGTCTTCATGCCGAAGGACAGCTTTGGGTTGTAGCACCTCTTCTTGGTCTTCAACTTCGGGAGGGTCTTCAATAATTGGTTCAGTTGGTGGCTCTCCTTTGTAGGGCTTAAGTAGGCTTACATGAAAGACATTGTGTATGAGCCAATGGTTGGGCAACTTGAGTTGATACGCCGTCTCATTGATGGGCTTCAAGATTTGGAAAGGACCATAGTATCTTTTTGCTAGTTTAGTATAATACTTTTGATGGCCCGTAGGATTTTTGCCCGTCATTTGCCTTAATCGAGCCTTAGGAAACTTGAGTAAGACCCAATCATTTTCTTTGAACATTAAGGTTCTTCTGTGCTTATCAGCATCAACTTTTTGCCTTTGTTGAGAGATGGATATAGCCTCCCTAATCTTTTGAAAAGATTCTTGTAGGTCACCGCTATACTCATCGGCGGCGAAGATCTTCCCATGTACTTTGAGTAGTAAGGGACTTTTAGGTCTTCCCTCAATGATCTCAAAAGGTGCATTTCCCGTAGAAGTATGTACAGTATTATTGTAAGCATACTCTACAAGAGGTAAGTACTTTTCCCATTGTGAGCGTTGATCTACTTCGGTAACATACGTCTTGAGTAGATCAAGTATCGTAAGATTGTCTATCTCACTTTGTCCATCCGTTTGTGGGTGATAGGCCGAAGAGAAATTCAATCTTGTTCCTAGATTTTCAAAGAGACCTTTCCATAAATTACTCGTCATTCTAGGATCTCTATCTGACACGATGGATGTGGGTAATCCATGGTGCTTGAAAATCTGAGATATGAAGAGAGTAGCCATTTGATGTGCCTTAATAGTCTTTTTGACAGGAATAAAATGTGCTTGCTTGCTAAACCTGTCGACTATTGTCCATATTCCTCTATTCCCATGGATAGATTTGGGTAATCGAAAGATGAAATCCATGGATATACTCTCCCATGGTGAATTTGGAATAGGTAATGGCTGGAGTAATCCAGGTTGCTTCCCTCTATCATACTTGGTCTTTTGGCATACTACACATTTTTATACATACTCTTGTATGTCCACTTTCATGGTAGGCCAATAGAAGTACGTCTCTACTCCTCGGAGAGTAGGTTGAATACCTCTATGCCCCGCATATGGAGGAGCATGGATTCATACATAACTTTCTCACGAAGGGAATGGGTAACACATAGCCTATTGCCGTGGAGAAGATAACCATCCTGCAAGGTGAATGGTTCCTCTTTCTTCCCAAAAGCAAGGGCTGACATTATGTCTCTAAAGTCAGGGTCAGTAGCATACTCATCTCTCATAGAGGATAGATCATTGTGAGTAGCTATAGACACCGCATTAACTTTTGGTCATCGTGAAAGTGCATCGGCTACTTGATTGTGATTACGAGCTATGTGAGCAATATGGAAATTAAATTGCGAAAGAAAATTTTCCCACCTCATTTGTTTGTCGGAAAGCTTGGTTTGCGTCATGAAATACTTGAGACTTTGGTGGTCGGTTCATAGGATAAATGGAGTCTCCAATAGGTAGTGCTTCCATGTGTCTAGGGCATGTAGAACAACTAAACGCTCTTTCTCATAAATGCCCAAGACTCATTCATCACCATTGAGCCTTCGGCTCTCATATGCTATGGCATGCCCTTCTTGAAGCAAAACCGCTCCAAGGCAATCACCACAAGCATCACATTGGACCTCAAATGGCTTTGAGAGATCCGGAAGCACGAGGGCAGGTTGGGAAGTAAGCTTCTCTTTGAGGTTTTCAAAAGCATTTTTCTCCTTAGCAGTCCATACAAACTTAACATTCTTCTTAGTTAAGTCGCGTAGTGGTCCTACTACTTGAGAGAATTTTGCTATGAAGCGTCTATAGTATGCACACATACCAATAAAGCTTCTTAGCTCATGTAGATTTCTTGGGTTAGGCCATGCTTTTATTACCTCTAACTTTGATGGATCCATTTGGATACCATCCTTAGAGATAATATGACCTAGGTATTGAATCTCTTGAAGGAAGAATTCACTTTTCTTTTGGTTGAGATAAAGCCTGTTCTCCCTCAATGCTTGAAAAATCACTTGGAGATGTTGCTTATGTTCCTCCAAAGATTTGGAGTAGATGATGATATCATCAAAGAACACTCCAATGAATTTATGATATGTTCTAAAAATTTTCTCCATCAAACGATTGAACATAGCTGGTGCATTAGTCAAGCCAAAAGGCATGACTAGATATTCATAAAGACCAAACGTTGTGCGAAACACGGTCTTTAAGATATCTTCATCCACTATCCTTATTTGATGATAGCCACTCTTAAGGTCAATCCTACTGAAGTAGGTAGAGCGTTGTATCTTATCAGACAGATCTTCTACCCGAGGTACGGGAAATCTGTTTTTGATAGTGATATGATTTAGTGCTCGATAGTCCACACACATACGGTATGTACCATCTTTCTTTTGCACTAAAAGGACTGGAGAACAAAAGGGAGAGGAACTAGGCCTCACCATCCCTTTATCTACCAGCTCTTGTACTTGCCTCATGGTCTCCTCTTGTTGAGCTTGTGAGACTCGATAAGGAGGCTTGTTAGGTGGTGAGCTTCCAGGAAGGAGCTCAATGCGATGGTCATCATCCCCTCGTTTTGGAGGTAAGTCCATAGGGATATCATCGATGAACACATCTTGGAATCCTTTTAGAAAATTAGACAAGTCTAACTCTTCTAGATTCCTATCATTTACATTTGATGAAACATTAGTATCTTTTAGAGACTCTTTGACAAAAATCATGTACGCAGAAACTGAGCTCTTCATTGACTTATCAAAAGCAAGAGGATTTACAAGTGGAATAGTGCGACCACGCTCACTAGCATCTATATACATGTTCTTTCCCCTGTAGGTGAAGTAAATTCTCCTTTCAGGGAACTTCATGTTGGCAGCCATGTGATCAAACCATGGTGCCCCTAGGATAACATCCTGATGTTGAAGAGGAGAGATGAAGAAATATTCTTTGTCGACATAGCTTTGGACATGAAGCCTCAACTTCCCAATCAAGGGAGTAATGGAGGCTTGTTGTCCCTTGAAAGCTGCATCAGCCACTACTATATCTCCCATCTCAAAAGCTTGAATGCCCAACTTGGTGGCCAACTCTATTGATTTGAAGTTGAGAGTAGAGCCTGGGTCAAACAAGATGAAGGCATCATGCTCTCTTACCTTTCCCCAAGCATAGGAGAGTGACGATCCTTTGCAATGAGCATCCTCTTTTGGAGCTTCGATGGTGGAAGCCCTAGGAGTCTCATTGCGAGTATTCTTCTTGGGGCAAGAACGATAGCCATGTCCTTGCTCCCCACACTTGAAACACTTATGGTCCTTGCGAAAAGCTTCAAGCTCTTCAGGAGAGAGTTTGTTTTTACCTTTGTAAACTCCCTTCTCCTTGGACCGATTGTTGTTGTTGGAAGTGACTTGGGAATTGTTTTGAGCATTGGTTTTCCCCTTTGCATCATTTTTATCTTTGTTTTCCATGGGCTTGACATTACGTCTAGCCCCTTGATGGAAATTGATGCGTGAAGCAACCATGGTGTGGTGGATTACTTTGGTAATAGTACCGGGCCGTTGAGAGTTGATGTATTCGGCCATCTCTTCAGGTAATCCCGCACAGAATTGTTGTCTTTTCTCGACAAAGTCTATCTTTTGAAAGACAGTAGCTTTGAGATGTAAATCCCAAAACTTGTCTACATACTTGTTGATAGACTCATGAGAGAGAAGGTTCAAGCCGCGCCATTTGGTAAGAACTTTATCTTTAGTATCGCTTGGAAGAAATTGCTTCATGATGGAAACTCGTAGAGTTTTCCATGTCTTTGGGGCTTCTCCATTGCCACGAAGGCTAGCCCACCATTGACGAGCTAATTTTTGGAAGTGCATAGCTACATGGCATAGCTTGGAGGACTCTGTGAATCCCTCGTCCCCAAAGGCCGCATCAAATTGCTGGATGAAGGCCAACACTTTGTCGGTAGCACCAAAGGTGCCATCGTAGGTGAGAAAAGAGATACTCTTTCCTCCCTCCTTGAACTTCTTTAGATTTTGTGACCTTCGCCATGCAGGAAATGATTTGCGATGTCCTCCCCTCTTGTATTCTCTAGGAGAATAGCCATAACTTTCATCGGAAGAGGAGGAACGTGAAGAAGAAGGAGAAGAGGGTGACCTCTTCCTAGCCCTTTTCTTCCTTTGTTTCCTCTCTTGCCTTTCAGAGTGATGAGGAGAAGGACTATGGGTTTCTCTTTTCCTCTTGGGAGGAGTAGGCGATCGTCTAGACCGCCGTCTTCGTGGAGCCACATCTTCAGAAGAACTTAGACTTTCATTGCTTTCTTTCTCTTTGGATTCCTCTTCTCGAATGGGAGAGAGTCTTCTTTTGGGGGTCTCTTCAAGAGGCCTCCTAAGCTCTCTCTCCTCTTTGAGAGGAAGGGAAATTCCATAGGCACGAAGTTGTTGAGTAACTTCGGTTTGCAAAGCAGGGTTGCCCATAGCTTGCTGCAACCTAGTGACGAGATAATTCACAAACATGGGAGCATCATCATTAGCACCTTCATGTGCAAAATCTAAGTTATCAATGTTCATTCTACTCTCTTGATTATTGTCAGCCATGTTAACAAAATTTATGTATGTACTTAGTGTATGCTTTGGCAATTCAAAACCTTAGTTGCCACTCCTCTTAGCCTTTGAAAATCAGCTCTTAAGTATCTACAGCCACGGCTCAAAGTGGTTAATTATAGAGGGTAGAGGAGTAGGTCTAACATAGCAGAGTTTCCAAGGGTTAGCTCCTTTTGGACTTCTTATGACTCAATAATGGTAAAGCCGTAGGCAAGTCTAGAAAGACTCC
The DNA here is from genome assembly GCF_014529385.1 of Adiantum capillus-veneris. NCBI lineage: Eukaryota > Viridiplantae > Streptophyta > Polypodiopsida > Polypodiales > Pteridaceae > Adiantum > Adiantum capillus-veneris. Next base: position 5,417,658 of record NW_028221436.1, read on the forward strand.
ATTATTAAGTCCAAAGCTCCTGAGGCGTGCACCATCCCCCACATAGTGGGCTTAACAAAACCGATATTAGATCCTAGTTCCGCTTACCCTATTATAATTAGCAACATCAACCATTTATAGGCTACTTAAGGACCTCTCTTCTTAAGCAAGAAAAGAGAAACCAAAATCTCTGATACCAATGTAATGGAATTGGCCTATTTAACTTGAGAGTAGCGGAAATTAATGAGAGTACTTTTGAGAAATAACTTTGTGAGCATAACGGGTGACCATATTTGAAGATGGCAACATAATCATAGCAATTAGATAACTTGGCATGAACAATACTTTTTGCAAGAAAGAGAATTTAGAGAACATGACAACAGTTGAGGACCGGATTTATGTGGAGCCGGTCCCCCCTCCAATAGGCAATTGTATTATGATTTCTCCCATTAAGAAAGACTTGTTACAATACATTCTTTGTGTTCCTTGTGACCTAGGTGATGCAATGAAGATGGAAAGCTTCATGCATCACAAACATAACATAACCTTGAAGAAAGCTTTAACTATCCCAAGCCTCAGTCCCAAGACCTTAAACACCTTCGAAGGTGGAGAGAGCTAGCAGGGAATGAGGGTAGGGAGGAGGAAGACGAAACATTTCATAGGAGAAAGAACTAGTTCCTCACTTATCATAACTTTTGTGCTAGCATACATAAGAGCATAGTAATGAAGAAGAAGGAGATGGCAAGCTTAAGCATTGAAGCATGGCTCTTGGTTGGATTTGCACTCCATAGCCAAGAGTGTTGGTGTAGGCTCTCAACCTCTACTTGCTTGGAGAAGGAGAGGGAGCTCTTGCATTGTGCATAGTACACAATGAGAGTGTTTGTGAGTGTGTGTGGGTGAGTATACCCCTCAGGCAAGCCCCCTCCTTGCTAGGTCGACCCCCGCTTCTAGCTCATAATTGAAGCTCATTGGCTCTTGCCAAGCCTAGCCAATCACAAGCTTGGGCCATTTCTAGCATTAGGTGTAGGCTTGAGACAAGTGTCCCCCTTTCCCCTTTGAGAGAGAGGACTTGAGAAATGCAAAAACAATTAGATAATTCAAGTAATTTATCATTGGACCCCTTTGAATCTAAGCCAATAGGGTTCAAGCAACACATGAAGGTAACATGGGTAGGGACCTGACATGTGTCCTTGCTGCCTCTTCAAGTTGGGGCTTCCCTTGTGTGTGTGAGTGTGTCTTCTCTATCTAATCCCTAGGAAAAGGGCTCGCCCCCCCTCTTGTAGGGATGCTTTTGACTTTAGGTGTTCAAGCACCTTACTCACCAAGCATGACAAAGCACTTGAACTAGGGGTTATTCCCACAAGCATCTCAGGAAAGCATGTCAAGGCACCTCAAGCACCTTAATCAAGCGGCAAGTCAAGCACCTCAAGCATGGAGTAAGTCAAGCACCTCAAGCACCTTAATCAAGAACCTCAAGCAGGACAAGCACCTCAAGCAGGTCAAGCACCTCAAGCACCTTAATCAAGAACCTCAAGCAGGACAAGCACCTCAAGCAGGTCAAGCACCTCGAGCTTTGCCCGGGTTCCCACCTCAAGCTCAGCCCTAGCTTACCTAAGGTCAAAGGACTTTTACACATTATTGGAGGTCTTCAATGAAGCTAACCCTAAGGTCTTATGCTCCATTGGTTAGCCTTGCTCTTTGATAGACCATCTCCCATTTGGGCCCCTTTACCATTGGCCCTGTGTTGAGATAGATCTATAAGCACATATCTATATCTTAACACTTGTTCCCGTTTATTCTCCCACATTAAGTGATTAATTTAATATGAGAAACTCATTTGGGTTGGTTAGATATTAGATTTTATGACAATATGAGATAGACATAGAATTTGGGCTTACTCTACAACTAATTTTATTGACAATATGGAAAGTTTCTTTGGTACTCCATTTGTCTCCAAGTACATTATCCAGTTCAGCCATAGAAACTCTTCTATTAAGCCACATTGTCTTTGTCCTTTGCAAGTCCATTGTTTTGGAACATGCCACAAAGACATGTATAGGCAAGAACCATTGAACTTTAATACTTCTTGATATCCTGCCCGGAGACATAGCTTTAAGGATGTATTCTTTGATCTTGGATTTTAAGCTTGATGTAGTATATGCATCATGAGCTTCCCAGTCAAGTGAACTTATGGTGGGAGCAGGTAACTGATGTAGCTCTCCATATGCACCTTCTCATGATGGAACCTTGTATTCTGTAAAATAGACAAGCAAATCCATTGTTTTGTAAAAGGAAGGTGGCTTGTCAACATACATAGCATCTGCAATCCCTTTATGCATTGCTTTGAATGTCCCACAGGTTGCCATTCCACAACTGTTGAAGGAAATATATCTGGAATGGAATCAAAAAATGAGAAAAAACAATGGGAGAATGAAAAATTCATTGTATCAAATAGAAGTTTTTTTTACTTACAGTAAGAATGTAGTGTGGGATGTTTTTTTCAGTCTAACACCATATCCTTGGCCATGTACACATGTTGAAAATTAGCTAGCTAGCCATTGTCGGTCACTTTGAAAGAAAGAATACGACCTTTCCAATTGTTTTTTACTTTATCACGTTTAGTTCTCTTCACTTTGTGTACACATTTGCATGAAGGAAGCATTGTTACCCAGTCATTCACACGAAAAGATATGGGCTTCCAAAGACCATCCTCTCTAATGTTATGAAAGTCACAAGAAGTTATGTTATGTGAAGGGCGACATGCAAAAGACGCCATGGAAACTCAGAGATTAGAGAAGAAGAAAGAGAATATAGAGACGGAAAGACTTAAACCTCTCACAAAATAGAGAGAGAGTAAAAAAGGTATACGTTTGAAAACAGTTCCAACCAAGCGGATATGATGATATAGTCCTATTGTGGAAGAGAAAAGCTAATGCACTTGCTTGGGACATTCCTGCCATACTATCATAGTAAACGAGTGGTCAAAGGTATACGTCTTACCCTCTTCTTACCTCATGCTGATTACCAGTGTGTACTATCATTAATTCTCCTTAACTTGCTTGTACTCTTATAGATGTGTTCAATTAAGAAGATCGTGAAATGTGGCTACCCAACATCCTTGACGTCCCCTGTGTGCCAAGGGATATTGGTGATAAGCCTGTCTTCTTGAAGATGCTGAGATTAGTGAGGAAAAACACCCATCATATAATGCCAACACTACCAAACTTGTAGATCATTGTAGATATAAGTCTCTTAGAAATGACTATGAGAATTGTTTGGCCATTCGGTCATATGAGCCTTCTTACCTTGATCCCTACTACTCCTTGTACTTCACGGTGTCGGGGGATATAAGTTTGAAACATGAGTTGGGAAGACGTCGGGCCTCTGGCTGCGAGAGGTGTGAAACAGAGAGAATAAGATCAACAAGTGCAAAAGGCTATGGCAGTCACCGTAATCATCAATTAAGCGAATAATGCTTTGAGTACAACTTAATTCTTAGCCAAGATGGGCTGTTAGCAACACCGCCACTTGGATCATCTGCTAACTAGGAGTTTAAGCTCCTGTTATATAGGATTAACCAAGCCGTGAACAACACTGAGACTTGACAAGATAATTAATCAATCTTTGACCTGATGACAGTGATGGAAATTCCTTCTGTCTCTTTATCTGCCCCAACTACCTTCAAGATTCTGCAAACTTCATTTAGCTTCATTGTGTGAGTCATCATGCTTCAATTATTGTAACTGTTCTACAGCTTCCTGCTTTGTGTGCTTTGCACTGCATTAATTTCTGCTCTCGAGTACCCTTCTCTCATGCAACGCAACCTCCACAATCGAGGCCCGATCTTGATTTTGATCCGAGAGCGAGAAAGAGAGTTATCCCCTTCTTTCCCTTTGCATCCTGTTCTTCTCCTGTTCCTCGTTACCTCATTCCAAGCTCTCCCCACTCAAGAGCCTTCAACTCCCGTTGCGTATATCCCTCTTTTCCCTTTGCTTCAATCTGAGATCGAGAGAAATAGTTGATTTCTCCCATGCACCGAGAGAGAGAGAGAGAGAGAGAGAGAGAGAGAGAGAGAGCTTCCATTTGATTTGGCTCTCCTCCCTTCAAAACTCCATATCTTCTCCTTGACTTTGCCTCCCCTCCTTCCTTCTTCAAACATGAGAGAGAGAGAGAGAGAGAGAGAGAGAGAGAGAGAGAGAGAGAGAGAGAGAGAGAGAGGAAGAGAGCACCTATTCAATCCTCTCCTCGCTCATCCACGCCCATTAAGTCCTCCTCCTCCTTGATGCCTCATGCCACTTCTTTCTCCTTTCGTTCATGCCCTCCTTCACGCAATAACTCTCCTTCTCCCTCCTTTGTTAAGTTCCCCTCTAATCCTCTCTTGCTCTTGTTTATTCTCCAAAAAAAACAACTCTCACTATTTTCCAAGGCCAGGGTGGACCAGCTCCAAACTCGATGAGCATGGTGCAGCAACAGAGCGCCATGGCGAGCTGAAGAAATCATGTGTTAGCAGCAATCTAACTCGGATAACATTTGTCGAATAACTTTGATGAATCGAGAATGTTGTAACCCTACTTTTCAGATAAACATTGTAATTGATGAGCCGGGGCTACAAGCTTCCGGATTGTATCAACCTATCTTTAGTTAGAGTGCAAGGTCTCCGACCCCGAGCTAAAAGAACACCATTGTACCATGAAACAATCATAATGGAAAAAGTTACTAATTTTTAGCAGTTTTTCAAATTCAGTCAGTGCCATGATGTTTAGAATGTTATAAGACTTCCAAAAGTGCATTAAAATAATTTTTGTGAAAAAATTCCAAAAATAGTAAGTTTTTGGTCACTCGATCCATCTAGTTTTGACCATCTCAAAAAACTGAACCCATATCCCGAATTTGAAAAAAATGCATTTTTGGACCCCGAGGGCTGCTAAATATGGTAGGTACGTGGACAGATACACCTTAGTTAGAGATTAGTATAGAAATTTACGGCATTAAATTCCGACTCGTATGGCCCGTTTTAGCCTAAAACCAAAATTTCCTAAGGTTGTGAGGGGAGGCACCGGGGCTCGAGGCTGTGTGGGAACAGGTTCCAGGCCACTTAGAGCTTTCTTTAGCAGCTAGGGGGCACCTTCTCTTCTTTTGGGAGTTGTGGGAGAGTTGCCATGCTTGAGAGTGAGTGTGAGAGTCAGTTACACTAGCTAACTGGACACTTGGTAGGCATGTAACTGGACTTGCCATGCATAAGTGGAGTAGCTCTCAGATGCAAATAGCAAGCAAGGTCGATTTTCAGCATGGAGAGGCCTATTTAAGAGTGTGCTCTCTCTCTCTCTCTCTCTCTCTCTCTCTCTCTCTCTCACACACACACACACACACACACACACACACACACACACACACACATGCTCACACACCCACTTAGTATACAGACACACACATACACTTACACACACACACGTTGGGAAGGTGCTGCCGGCACACATAGTTGTTGGAGAAGAAGCAAAGGAGGGAAGTGCTGCCCGATTCACATCTTGAGAACTCCATTGGATCAGAATTTCGAGTAGAATTCAGCCCCTAATCACGGTGTGGGCGGGATGAAAACACACACAGCGCCTCTATAACGACCCGACACACACTCTTGGGAAGATACACACACACACTATGGGGCACCACTCAGCTTACACAACACACCTGGCCGAGTCAGGGAACACACCTCTGGAGTGAGAGGAGAGAGACTATCCACTTGCCCACTCCACACAGACACACACACACACACACACACACACACCAAAAAACTCAGCTCAAAAGAGGAGAATTTCTGATGTTTAGATACAATTGAGCTTGGGCCAACACCAATGGGGCAAATAGCTCACACACTATGGGTGAAAGAAGCCAGATACAATCACAAACTGGAGCAGAAACTTCGCTCATAGGAGGAACTTACACAGAAAAATAGCAGGAAAAGAGTGAGGAATTTGGCAAAATGGACAGCGCCATCGCGTCCGGAACGGCCCAAAACCCCAGTCTACAATGTCAAAGTGCTCAAATCCGACCTCGGATGAGCAGTTTACGGCCAAAACAGGCTCCAAAATGGGCAAAAAACACACCTGCGGCTGTTCCTCCTCTCTTCTCCACGTTTTTTCTGGTCTTCTCTCTATTTTTTCAGTTCCCACACTTAGCCTTATTAGTTGGGCACCCTTGGCCTTTTAGATGACCTCAAACGGACCCCGAACAGGCCAAAAACTGACCTCGCAGTGCATAGTTGTCACCTTTTTGCATCATTCGCACACCTGGCACTCAGCTTTTTTCCAATAATGCATCTCGCCACCACGTGAAGTGGCCCCAAAAAGTGGTCCTAATAATGACCTTTCTGCATAACTCTCACAAGAAAACACCCACGTTGTGTCCGTCCTCATCTGCGTGCAAATATTGACCTCGTTCGCCCTCCTGACGCCACTAGATGCCATCTGACGCACCTGCTGACCTCACGTCGTCGGCCCGCGGATAGCTTCCTCGAGAAGTTTTACGCGCTACCAACTCCTCCTTATTGTAGAAAAACACAATGGTACTAGTAACGATGAAAATCGATGCACTATGTACATGGTGTCCTACCTGTACACATGTGGGCCCCACGTAACCACCTGGCTCTGGAAAATGGGCAATACTTTATTTAATGCACCATGCATGGGTATGTACATATGCGCAATCCCTTGCTCCAAAAAACTCCTGACATAATTTGCCCATCCCCTAGCCTGCTAGATCATTCATGATCAGCAGCAGCAAAGAGAGATATGAGACTCGCCGCATCACAAGTCTCCTCATCCTTCACCAACATTTCTTGCTCCACCGACAACTGATCTTGTTCCACCATCATCAATCTAGCATGATACAATTTAAGACGCAATCCATTTACCCTTGACTTATGTAGAACACCATCCAGGTTAGCCAGCTGATATGTGCCATTTGGAAAACACTCTACTACCTTGAAAGGGCCTTCCCACTTAATTTGAAACTTCTTTTGGAAGGTGTTGTCCAGCTTACTGTTGTAGCGCAAAACCAAGTCATGTTGCTTGATACCCTTACTTTTGACCTTTTCATTTAGCTTTGTCAAAGCCTTATCCTGCCTCTGCCCATAATGCTCCAAAGCGCTCATCCTATCCAACTGGACCTCTTGTAACTGCAAGAGCCTCTCTTTGAATGCATCACTAGCCGGCCCAAGCAACTTCTCTAACATCTTGACTGCAGGCAACTCTACCTCCACAGGCAATAGTGCTTCCTTTCCATACACCAAATGAAATGGAGTAAACCCTGTACCTGTCTTGACCGAAGTACGGTAAGCCCATAATGCACTAGGCAATTCCAAATCCCAATTCTTTCCTTGGTGCTCTGTCACTTTCGAAAGAATCTGTACCAACTCACCATTGAATCTTTCATTCAAGCCATTACACTGCGGGTAATAAGGAGTGGTATGCTGGTGCCTAATCTTCATCTTTGCACATAAAAAATCTAGCAGTTTAGCTCTAAAGCCAGGCCCCTTATCTGAAAGTAACTCCAGTGGCACCCCAAACTTGCAACATATTTCATCATACACAAATTTTGCCACATCCTTTGCAGTGATCTGTTTTACTGCTATAGCCTCTGCCCATCTAGAGAGATAGTCCACTGCCGTCAAAATATAGCTTTTGCCCCTGCTTGTGATAGGTAACGGGCCTATTGCATCAATTCCCCACTTTTCAAACACATCAAACGCCATAATGGTTTTTCGTAGCTCTGGCTTCAACACTCTCTTCCCAAATGCTTGACACCTATTGCAAGACCTACACCAATGGTGAACATCCTTGTGCAAACTAGGCCATACATACCCCTCTTGCAAAATCTTATGCAAGGTGATCTTTAGAGCAAAATGGCCACCACATGCGCCTTCGTGATTCTCTTCCAACACTCTGTAAAGCTCCTCCCGCCAAGGTACACGTCTCAACACGAGATCAGCCCCTTTCATGTATAAGACATCACCAATCAATTTGTACCTGTATGCTCTACGCACAAAGCCATACTTCTTAGACTTCTGAATCTCCTTTGGAATGATTCCTGTTAGCAAAAACTCCTCTTCTTGAGCCAAACTTTCCCGGCCATGATAAAGAGGTAAAGTGGTCCTCAACACAAATAGCTCCCCAATCATGCCTTGAGCTGCTTCATGTGCCTCTCCATTTAGAGCACGTTCAATGTGTCTGATACTCCATGCTTCAAACTTTTTTAACAGGCCTTTAATTCTGAAGCACATTTCCTTCAATGAGGTGTTCTTGCTCTTCCACACACCCAACACTTGCTTCACCACTAACAAGGCATCACCTTTTATGCTCAACCTTCGAACCCTATGCTTCAAACAAATGTGTAATCCGGCTTCCAATGTAGCATATTCAGCCTCATTGTTACTATGAGCATCCAATTTGAACCCTCTCTTGCATACTAGCTTCCCCTCTGGATCATAAAGTGCTATACCCCCTGAAGCTGCATCATGGCTCTTTCTGTATGAACCATCAAAGAACAACACATGTGCATTGCTGATCTGTGGCACTTCTTCAACTACCTTTCTCACCACCTCTTCCTTAACAATAAGGGGATTCTCCTTGTAGGTCAACAAATCAGCTAGGGTAGCCCTTGTACTATCTTCCACTAGAAAAGAGAACTCAAACTCTTGCAGCTCAATTACCCATTTCTTCACCACATTTGACATGTTAATACCATTAATTAACTGTGGCAAAAAGGCATAACTCGTCAAGAAAACAAAAGGCCGTGGTAGCAAGTAATGACGAAATCGTCGACAAGCAAATATTACACTAGCCATCACTAGCTCTACTTCCGATAACTTTCTCTCCGCTACCAACTTCACTCGGCTTGCACAATACACTGGCCTCATATAATGGCTGCCCTTCCCCTTTTGCAATAGCATGGCTCCAATGGCATCATTCCCTACTGATGGATTTACATAAAAAACTTTCTCCCAATCAGGAGCCTGCATGGCTGACAACCCCCCTAACACCTCTTTCACCTCTTGAAACACTTCTTCACACTTGTCATCCCATTGCAATGGATCATGCTTTGCCACTTGCTGTAATGGATAAAGAAGCTGCGAAGACAATGGAATAAACCGTGCCATGTACTTCACTTTGTGTATAAAGGTTGCCAATTGCTTCGTACTCATAGGTGATGGAAGAAGAATAATAGACTTCACCTTATCTGGATCAGCCTCAATGCCATTTTCTGACACCATATGGCCCAATAACTTCACCCTTGGCTGTGCTAGATGACATTTCTTTGGATTTAGTTGTCCTCCACATTCATCATATCGAGCCAATACCATCTGCAACTTCTCATGATGCTCAGCCCTACTGCTATAGACACAGAAGTCGTCCATAAAAGCCTTAACACAACTACCAATGAATGGTTCCAGCACCCAATTTGCTCTTTCTTGATAGAAAGATGGTCCATTTGACAACCCAAACGGCAACACTGTGTAGCAATAGCAGCCCCATGGCGTAATAAATGTTGTTTTTGTGCGGTCTTTAAGAGCAATCTTCAATTGAAAATAGCCTGAAAAACCATCACACACACTGTACCTCTCATAACCTGCCACTGAATCCAAGATCTGATCGATGAATGGAAGAGGATATGGGTTCTTCTTTGTGGCTGCGTTTAAGGGCTTAAAATCTACACAAATCCTCCACTTCCCATCCTTCTTTGGACTGACTACTACTGGACTCACCCATTTTGTGGTCTCCACAGGGACTATGAACCCTGCCTTCAATAACTTGTCCACCTCTTCCCGCAAGGCTTCCATTTGCTCTTGACCCATCCTTCTTAGCCTTTGCCGCACTGGCTTAGAACCTTCTTTCAGCTCTATATGCATCTCTTCGCCCTTGAACCCTCTGATCTCTTCATATGAAGTAATGAACAAATCAGGAAAACTAGCCAGCATATGCAAAAATATATCCTTCTCCATAGCTGAGAGGTCTCCACTAATCATTTGCGTCATTAATTCCTGCTTTTTTGACAACTCAACCTTGGTTTGCATCAGCCCTTCAATCACTTCATAAGGTCCTTCACTTTCATCTTCAACTTCATTCGCAAATGCGACTAAACCACACTCCTGGATTTCTTTATCCATCAAAAGAAATGCAACATCAACATCCTCATCACTGCTGGTAGTGCTATCACTGTCCTCATCTGTCACCGTGGAAGAGTCTTCATCACTAGACTCATCCTCATCTTCATAAAGCTCCTCTAATCGTTTCCTTGTGTCCATATTATAAAGCTTCTTGGTACCTGTCTTTCCATAGAGGCTAATTGTACCATGTCGCCAATCTTGAACAGCTCCCACTGCACGTAACCATGGTCTGCCCAGTATAATAGGATATGCTCCCAACCCTGCTGGCATCACATGAAAATCAACCACTGCCTTTGCATCATATGCCTCCACTTCTAAGCTCTTTACAACACCCAAGCATTTTACTTTTTGATGGTTTGCCAATCTGATCCGAAAACCTGACACCCCAGCCACTGTGAGACCCATCTTCTCAACGCATGAGTGTGTTATGACGCATATTTGGGCTCCGCCATCCACATAACCTTGTCCCAAATTTTTCCTTTTATGCCACACATCTACTATTGGACAAATGTCTGGTAGCTCGTCCATTGCCAACACCTTCACTGAACCTCTCTCTGGCTCTTTCTCCATTGGGTTAACCATCCTCTTCCACTGTCGCTTTAGCTTAGGCACCATCTCTATAAGCTGCCCAAAAGTAACATCTGCCTTCCTGCTCGTCAGATCCTCCTTCAAGTCATAGCTTAATTGCCCATCCCCTAGTGGAAAATCTGAAACATGAAACTTTCGACGAGCTCTCCTTTTCCTCTTGGCCTTGACATCCTCGCCTTCATGGCTCTTTCCTTTCTTCTTACTAGGACCTGGGGCACTTCTTCCTTCCTTTTCCTCTGTGGTCCTCTTCCCAATAGGCATCACTAATGTATCCTCTAGCTTTGATGCCTTCTCCAAGGTGACTACACTTAGCACTTTTGTCTTCCCTTTTTCCTCCTGGGTCAGTCCACTGGTTCCTTCGTCTCCCTTAATTTCGATGCCATAATCATTTGACCTAGTTAGCACCTGTCTTGGCAATGGATACATGTCTCCCCCCATCCTTGGTGGCTTATCACATTGCGGGCTGATGTGACCCAACTCTCCACAATTATAACATGTGGGCGTCTGCCTCCAAAACCTACTATTACTTTGTCCAGCACCATTCCTAGGTCTTTCTTCACCTCCTGGCTGATTTGCAAACCGCCCTCGACCTCGATTATTTCCCACTTGACCTAGCATGTTTAGGCTGAGATTCTTCATCAGATCAACCACTTGCCTCATGTCTTGCCTTAGGCCATCATCTTGCACTGCTGTAGTGACCACTGCTGGCATAACCTGAGTAGTAACAGGAACCACTGGTTCATGATGAACCCCTGACATGCGCCCTTGTAAAGACTCTATAGGCTGAAATTCATACCTCATTGGCAAAGACTCCACCCCTAACTGGCTCATTTTCCTCAGCTTCCACTCTTTGTTCCTTGCTACCTCTAGTGCATCTTCATATGTCCTAGGATTCTTTAGCTCCACTCTCCAACGTATATTCTCCCAAAGACCAGCCAAGAACCTGTCCTTCTTCATCATGTCAGGCGGGGGTACCTGTGGTGCTAAAGCCTTGCACATTCGCTCCCATGCCAATGAAAACTTACGTGTGTACGCATCTACTGACTCACCTTCCTTTTGCACCAAAGCCTGTACTTCTTGCCACACCTTGTCAGGATCTTCTATCTTCACAAACTCCACTTCCAACCCATGTCGTAGATTGTCCCAACTCAATCTTATAGGTGGATCAGCCATACGCAACTCCTCTTCAAATGCTTTGGACCAAGCTCGTGCATCACTCTTCAAACAAATTTGGAGAAGGCGTAACATTTGCGTAGGGTCATGAATCTGGTTGCTAATGCAGGCAACCTCCATCTTTTCCAAAAATTCTTCCACATCTTCATCACTTCTTCCATGAAACTCGGGATAAGAGAAAGCCATGGCTACCCAAGTTACTATGCTTTGAGAACCTCTTTGAGCACACGTGCAAGAACCCAAAACTTTTGACTACCCAATCCCCAGAAACTTCAATGGAGCTCAACTTTAGATAAGTACAAACACATGCACATCAAATGAGTTTTCATAGTTAATCATCGGAATGACAACAGGCAAAGGACATTCCAGGATCTCTCTCAATCTTCTTGGCCCAAACATAAAGACTATGCGCTGCTGGAAAAAGATCTTCCTGGACACATGAACATTAATCTGAATTCTTTGCGTTAAATGAAAAGGAGTGAACTGAGGGCCATTTTGATCATCCATTAAAGCCAACCATGAAGCTCCCAAGAAGGCACACCTGACTCAACCTCTGATTTTGCCAAAATTTCAGCAGCATAACAGCATAAATGGCTCAAAATACCAAAAAACCAGCCATCATAACTTGGGAAAATTTCGACAGAGTTTCCCCAGAAGTAGAGCAGTAGGAACCCAAAATATAGACTGTCTATGTATGCATAAACTGTCAACAATAGAACCCGAGCATCAAGTAGGACTCACTAGTACATAGCCTATGGCGAGGTCACGAAAAGGGTGCTCCAGCTACCTGTATCACCGAAAGGATCTCCACATTTGAGAATCCCCCAGCTCAATAAAAACCTCACGCTATCGACCCTCACACGAAAGCTAATGCAAATCGCGTATAGTCAAGTCTCAGAAATGACTATCTTCCAGACCAAGTCTCAGAAATGGCTGGGACTGCCAAATAAAACCATATATGGCTCCACAAAGGCGTACAATGGCAGTTTCCACAAGTAACGTACAATCCAACAGACAATGCGCTCAAATAGGCGCCAAGTGATGCATTCCCACAACAACTGCAAGTGACATCACTGCTAGTATATCACTGTACTCCAGCTACCTGTACCTGTGTGAATCACCTGTACTTGTACCTGTACCTGTAACCGTAACCTGTAACCTGTAACCTGTAACCTGTAATCCCGAAGCTCGAAGCTCGAAGCTCGAAGCAGAAGGTACTCGAAGAAGATCCTCAGTGGGGGCGCCAAAAGAATGTGGGCGGGATGAAAACACACACAGCGCCTCTATAACGACCCGACACACACTCTTGGGAAGATACACACACACACTATGGGGCACCACTCAGCTTACACAACACACCTGGCCGAGTCAGGGAACACACCTCTGGAGTGAGAGGAGAGAGACTATCCACTTGCCCACTCCACACAGACACACACACACACACACACACACCCAAAAAACTCAGCTCAAAAGAGGAGAATTTCTGATGTTTAGATACAATTGAGCTTGGGCCAACACCAATGGGGCAAATAGCTCACACACTATGGGTGAAAGAAGCCAGATACAATCACAAACTGGAGCAGAAACTTCGCTCATAGGAGGAACTTACACAGAAAAACAGCAGGAAAAGAGTGAGGAATTTGGCAAAATGGACAGCGCCATCGCGTCCGGAACGGCCCAAAACCCCAGTCTACAATGTCAAAGTGCTCAAATCCGACCTCGGATGAGCAGTTTACGGCCAAAACAGGCTCCAAAATGGGCAAAAAACACACCTGCGGCTGTTCCTCCTCTCTTCTCCACGTTTTTTCTGGTCTTCTCTCTGTTTTTTCAGTTCCCACACTTAGCCTTATTAGTTGGGCACCCTTGGCCTTTTAGATGACCTCAAACGGACCCCGAACAGGCCAAAAACTGACCTCGCAGTGCATAGTTGTCACCTTTTTGCATCATTCGCACACCTGGCACTCAGCTTTTTTCCAATAATGCATCTCGCCACCACGTGAAGTGGCCCCAAAAAGTGGTCCTAATAATGACCTTTCTGCATAACTCTCACAAGAAAACACCCACGTTGTGTCCGTCCTCATCTGCGTGCAAATATTGACCTCGTTCGCCCTCCTGACGCCACTAGATGCCATCTGACGCACCTGCTGACCTCACGTCGTCGGCCCGCGGATAGCTTCCTCGAGAAGTTTTACGCGCTACCAACTCCTCCTTATTGTAGAAAAACACAATGGTACTAGTAACGATGAAAATCGATGCACTATGTACATGGTGTCCTACCTGTACACATGTGGGCCCCACGTAACCACCTGGCTCTGGAAAATGGGCAATACTTTATTTGATGCACCATGCATGGGTATGTACATATGCGCAATCCCTTGCTCCAAAAAACTCCTGACAACGGTAATATCGATTTAATTTATGCTTTGCTGCAAATTTCTCTATCATTCTCTTAATCTCGCAACTATTATGCTTAATCATACACTAAATTACTCAATAGCTGCTCTCTAATTATCCATGTCATTAGTCTACTACATGATTCTTAATCTAATAGTTAATTAAGCAAGCAATTAACCTCTCCTAATCATATATTAATGCATGATTAGTAAGAAAAAATCTCCCGTTAGTCATCATAGTAAATAATTGTCAAACTGGTAATGATGTGGAATTGGTCAATTTCATCCTATTATCACACAATGTTTGAGTAATGAAGTGAGATTCAATCTGCTCATAGATTACGATGTAATTAAGGAAAAATTAATCCGTCATTAATCCACTAGGAAGGGAAAATCCTCTCACCTATGCATATGGAGATTCTACATTTCTCTACTTACATTAGGAAAGTGATTTAGCATGTCTAATTCACCCTCTAGTAATTTAATTAGTAAAAATATGAAATTCCTAATTACCTAGACCAAGTATTTAAATTTTAGAGCCAGTTCCCATAGACCAAGTAAGGTACTATCCATAAATGACTATGTCTTGAAGGATATCTAACCACCTCGTATAGAATGAATTGTTCAGTGATTCTAATCTGTCATCTTGATTGTTATGGTACTCTTGGACATTAGTTCTTTTTCTCCAAGTTTGTCAATTAAGTAGTGAGCATAAAATGGCCCCGGTAAAGAGAACTCGCTTCGGTGGTGCCCACGATCGCGAGGCGGGAACAAGCAACGTGAACGGGAAAGGGAAAGCTCCCATGGACAACCAAGTACCTGCCATCTCACGGGCCAATGACGAGGAAATGGAGGAGGTATGTCACATTTTATTCAAGTTTGTTTAATTTAACATTGCATACGATAAGTTAGGAAAGAATATATCCCTAAACACGTTGGAGAAATCAGACGAAAACCTCGGCATTTGGATTCAATTGTATAGTAAAGTCTAAGTAGGAAAGAATGGTTGATTTATACTGTTTGAAATAGGAAAGAATGTCTGCTAGGGAAAATTTAGCTCGGCATGTTCATTCTATTTCCAATGTTGAACTAGTCCTGATCTCCCTCCTGATCACAGGGGCCAGAGTCCCTGGTTAAGCGCTCTTGAATCCACGTCTGCTGGTTAAGCGGTGGGAACCCACGTCTTGCTTTCTATGCGGTGGGAATGTCCATGCCGTACTTTCTATGCGGTGGACATACCTAGTTGTATGGGCAGCTAGGCGACAACGGGAGGAGTAAACTCTCGCTGGAGGGGGGATGTTGTACCACCAGAACATTGGAATTTTAATGAATAAGTTTGAGTAGAATTTTTACTAGAATTACTGTCTTGGTGCCACTTTGCAATACTGGTTGAAGGGATGTCTTAATGAACCTTGTGAATCGGAATCTAATCAAGGAACTTATATGTTGAACAACCATTGTGGTAGTAATTAGGACACACGAAGAAGTGTGAGTGTGGGGGTGGAAAGTGGGGGCTTGGCTCAGGTTGCCAATGCCTATGAGAAGGGTGGTCTCGATTGGTTGGGAACTCTCCATCCCCATAGTGTTATAAATCAATACTAGTAATACTCATTGCCCCAAGAGCGGCGAGGTCTCAAGTGTACATGCCTCTAAAACATGGGAAAAAAGGAACTGGGGATTTCTCTCCTCTCGGAAGGTGGGTCTTAGGATCGCTAGACAAGTTAATCACGCTTCCCCATCAAGGTGGAGCTAGATCTCGCTGCTAGTAGGCTCGAACTCAACTCACTTTTTGATGAGAGATTGTCCGCTAGATGAACCCTGAACCACTTTGTTTGCTTCCGCTATAAATCTAGTGGACACCAGGTTTACCATCAGATTTGCCGTTTTAGACGGCGGGGTGGAGCACACAACACAATGCCTGACTATAGCCCAAGGTATACACAGCGCCCCAATCCACTAGAGTTCACCTTCAAAACTCAACACTACCCGCAAACAAACCACCGCTTTCACACAGCCATACGCACATATGCCTTGCAATGCACCAGACAGACTCAATCACTCTGTTCGCTCAATTCACAGCCTTCCACACTCATACAACCTCTCTCTATCTCTCTTTTCACGACAAACCTCGGGGGGCACACACGCCTACACACGCCCGGAAACACACACACACAAGCAGAGAAGAGAAGGGGGAAGGGGGAATGACGCCCAGAAACAGTAGGGAATAGTCTTCTAGCATAGGCAATATCATGTACAACCAACACACCGTCGGCATGAACCTCGGCAACAAAAACAAATGGCTCAAAGGCCTTGGCAAAACACCTCAAGCAAAAAAACTCACATTGGCCAAAGCCCCTGGTCCAAAAGACCCTAAAAAATGAACAAAAACCTCCCTTTATAGGGGTGTGCCTAGGAGTCCCAAAAAAGAAATGTGGGGCATGCTTCCATGTCGTGCACTTCATTTGGAGTTCTATTTAGCATTAACTTGCATTGCCAACACTTGGCCTAGTTTATTTTGGAAAGCTTTGCATGCTACCCCTTTTGTCCTTATCCCCTTGGCCGGACGGATTTTCCTTTTGGTGCCTTTGACTTACCCTTTCACAGCCCTTACCGACAACTCTTCCTATAGAGGGACCCCTCCCCCTCATCAAGGCAATAACGACATCGCTATTGAGGGGGGGGCTTCTCCTCAAAAAACTTGGCCTTCAACGGCGGCGCGGGCACAGCCTCTTGTCTACCTGCCCCATCATCAACAAAGTCCACCACCATGCGGCCGCCCATAGGCGCACCACCAAGCCTGCTCCGCCCAAAATCGCCGCCGGACCGCCACAGCAGCGCCGACCCGCGGACGCCATAGCTAAGGGGAGGGGAGCTCCCCTCACGCCTCTTGTGTATAGTGGGGAGGCCTCCCTCCACTATATATTCTCCGGCTCTGCTCTCCTGCCTTGCGCATGTGGATTTTAGTCCAGCCATGTGGCGGCTCCATATAATCCCAGGTCTTAAGGCTTCAAAAACCCCATTATTAATTTTTTAACAGAATCTTGTTTGGACCTGCCTTTGCTTGGCTCCCATTCTCTGCTCCCGGGCCAGATCACCGAGAAGGGAAAACCCACTGAAACTCCGCCTTTCCGGCTCTGAATGCCTTTACTGTCTTTGTATTCTGACATCCCGGCATCCTCGAACTAGGGCTCTCAAAAAATGGAAAAATCATCTGCAATCCAATCCGGTCAAATGCTCCTAGTTTTCCGACTGCCATATCTTCTCGTTCCAGACTCTGTTTGGCATGCAGTCTCTTCTTGTTAGCTCCCTATAATGTACACTCCGCTCTAGAACTTTGTCGAGGCTCAAAAGATGCCAGATGGCACATTCTCCAATGCGGTCAAGTGGGCTCAGACGCAGCCCTCGGAAAAACTTCAACTGACCATATCTTGCAAACCATAGCTCCGATCCGTAATTCGAAAAGACGGGTAGGCTCCATAAATCGGGCTCTACACATATATACCTCAAGTTCCACTTGGGTCACCTGTCCCCAGCTGCCCTGTCCGGCAAGAATTTGCAAACCACCAAAACTTCAACCTTCAATAACTTGGGCTCCGTAGCTCGGTTTGATGAGCCGTCTGGACCCGCTCCTTCAGCACTTCAAGCTCTTCATTCCTAGACCCAAAGACTGCAGTTTGCATCTCCTTCACATGCTCCCCCAATTAGCTCATTATGTAGCCTTTCTTGGCCTAGAAGCCGCATCATGCATACACTTCCGCTGCCACCTGCCATCCCATGATTTTCCTAGCTGCCCCAACCCTTTGCCATGATTTTTCTTGCCTGTACACACCTATCCATGCCACCTTCTAGCGTCGACACACTTTGGCTCCACCATCATTGCCCACCCCCTTGTTGAGCATTTATGCTCAACCACATAAAAGCTTTATTCCACTATAAACTGAAAAACCCTGGCACACACTATGAGAAAGCTAAAACCATATGTACATTGTTTTATTGCACCCTATTATCAAACTTTCAAGTGGGTTTCCCCACCCCCCGCATAACATAGCTTCCCCCTGGATCGAACACCTGGCTCTGTTCACTTTCATTTCATCCATCTGCAACATTCTCCAATAGTGCCCTACCTAAGCACGTATCCATCCATGCACACAAAAGGCCCATAGAACTTTAGCACCTCTTCGGAAATCATCTTGCCTCATCAACCTATATGGCTCTGCAATCAGACTACTAAAACCAACCTAAAGAACTGGTTCTGCAACCACATCATCTGTACGAACCAACACTTGTGACCCTCCCTCCCAGACATGTAAAGTAGAGCTCCTCTCAAAGGAACCCCGTATCTAATGGATAACATACTGCAGAGTTTCACTTACAAGCATACCTTTCAACCATGGGTTGCATATCTCTTTTGAAAGCTTGGGCACATCCTTGGAACCTCCTCCATATGACTTAGAACACATCTCTTGCAGTGGCTTCATGCTCTCTTGCACCTCCTCTTCGAACTCACTTACACTGTCATCAAGCACTTCCTTCTGTCCAGCTTTAGTCTCCTGCTCTTCAATCACCTCTTCTACCACTGCATCATGCTCCTCTAATGAAGAGAGAAACTCGTTCTCTACTGCATCCATCTCGAGTTCCTCCATAGACATGCCCGCTTTATCTTTCTTGGCACACTCCACCGCTACTTTCATCAGCACACTCCACTGCTACTTTCATCAGCAGAGCCATTAGCATGGCACCGCACACCACCTGCACCTGCATTCCATCATCTGTAGGCCTAGACCGCACCTTTTGGCTTTCATCAGCTACCTCGTTTTGCCCTGTTCCCTGCTCTTCTTGCACATAGGCTACTACCATATTATCAAACATATAAGAGGGCAGCTTTACCTTTACTAGTTTGGGTTCATCAGATTTCGTCTCTTCGTCATAGGATGTGGACTCATCCGCTCTATCCTCCTCGCTTATCTCCCAACAAATCGAGCTTGTATCATCATCGGCATCGGCATCATATACCAACTCCGTATCAGCATCTGCATCCACTTGCTGCTCCACAAAATCTTGACCATCACCACAGCTTTGCTCACTTTCTTCCTCAGCTTTTGAACCCTCGGTATCTGCATCTCGATTGCATTCTACTACCTTTTCATGCAAACTTTCAACAAGCACATGCTTTACCTCTTCAATCCGTACTGGAATCTCCACATCTGCTACTGTTTTTGCATCTTGGTTCACTTCGACATGGAGCTTCTCCTCGTTGACAAGCTCTTCCACCCTCGGCACATGCACATCACAAACCGAAAACCTCCAAGGAACATAGCCAATAGTAGGTCTTACCTCCACAGGCCTTGCATTTTGCACAACTGGAATCCCAAGAGCACTTTGCTACCTCCGCACCAGGCATATAATCTACTGGCTTTCGCATTTCCAACTCCAGCTTCCGCTTCACCTTTCTGCTCTTTATTTTTTCTAGATAGACCATGTCTTCATAGGTATCCACATCATCTTTGACCTTTTCTCTAATCCTCGGATGCAAGCACTCTAACAACTTTGACAGCTTCAAAGATTGATTGCTTTTGACCCCAGTAGCAATCTCTAACTGTTTTCAACAACTGCTCAATGAAAATAGAGAAATATTTACTTACATCCTAGCATACCGCCTTCAGCCTTGCACCGGATTTTTGCCGTAATCACCTCTCGAAACCTCTCCAGAAACTGACTCATCAACCTTTGCCATGATTCTCGATCACTGTTCTCTACGCCATCGAGCCACACCTTTGCTTTACCTCTCATCAATAGCGGCACCATCTGTAACCTGTTTGAATCCGTCAACATACACATAGACAACAACCATAGCTCAAAATCAGCTAACCAATCCTCGGGATCTTTGATGCCCGTAAATATGGGGCCAAAACCTCGCTCCACCATCTCTGTCAGCTTCAAACCCGACCATCAAACATCTCGACCATCAGCCAACCGCTTTGTTGGCAGAAAAACACCACTTCAAACCGCAAATTCGAGCATCAGACAGCTCCTCCGTGGGGGCACAAAAAAATATGGAGAAGGGGAAAGGGGGACACACCCAGCACACAACACAATGCCTCACTATAGCCCAGGGTATACACAGCGCCCCAATCCACTAGAGTTCACCTTCAAAACTCAACACTACCCGCAAACAAACCACCGCTTTCACACAGCCATACACACATACGCCTTGCAATGCACCAGACAGACTCAATCACTCCGTTCGCACAATTCACAGCCTTCCACACTCATACAACCTCTTTCTATCTCTCTTTGCACGACAAACCTCGGGGGGCACACACGCCTACACACGCCCGGAAACACACACACACAAGCAGAGAAGAGAAGGGGGAAGGGGGAATGACGCCCAGAAACAGTAGGGAATAGTCTTCTAACATAGGCAATATCATGTACAACCAACACACCATCGGAATGAACCTCGGCAACAAAAACAAATGGCTCAAAGGCCTTGGCAAAACACCTCAAGCAAAAAAACCCACATTGGCCAAAGACCCTGGTCCAAAAGACCCTAAAAAATGAACAAAAACCTCCCTTTATAGGGGTGTGCCTAGGAGTCCCAAAAAAGAAAAGTGGGGCATGCTTCCATGTCGTGCACTTCATTTGGAGTTCTATTTAGCATTAACTTGCATTGCCAACACTTGGCCTAGTTTATTTTGGAAAGCTTTGCATGCTACCCTTTTTGTCCTTATCCCCTTGGCCGGACGGATTTTCCTTTTGGTGCCTTTGACTTACCCTTTCACAGCCCTTGCCGACAACTCTTCCTATAGAGGGACCCCTCCCCCTCATCAAGGCAATAGCGACATTGCTATTGGGGTGGGGGGGGGGGGGGCTTCTCCTCAAAAAACTAGGCCTTCAACGGCGGCGCGGGCACAGCCTCTTGTCTACCTGCCCCGTCATCAACAAACTCCACCGCCATGCGACCGCCCACGGGCACGCCACCACGCCTGCTTCGCCCAAAATCTCCGTCGGACCGGCCACGCAGTGCCACAACAGCGTCGACCCGCGGACGCCATAGCTAAGGGAAGGGGAGCTCCCCTCACGCCTCTTGTGTACAGTGGGGAGGCCTCCCTCCACTATATATACTGCGGCTCTGCTCTCCCACCTTGCGCATATGGGTTTTTAGTCCAGCCACGTGGCGACTCCATATAATCCCAGGCCTTAAGGCTTCAAAAACCCCATTATTATTTTTTTAACAAAATCTTGTTTGGACCTGCCTTTGCTTGGCTCCCATTCTCTGCTCCCGAGCCAGATCACCGAGCAGGGAAAACCCACTAAAACTCCACCTTTCCGGCTCCGACTACGTTTACCGTCTTTGCATTCTCATATCCTGGCATCCTCGAAACAGGGCTCTCAAAAAATGGAAAAATCATCTGCAATCCAATCCAGTCAAATGCTTCCAGTTTTCCGACTGCCATATCTTCTCGCTCCAGACTCCGTTTGGCATGCAGTCTCTTCCTGTTAGCTCCGTATAATGTACACTCCGCTCTAGAACTTTGTCGAGGCTCAGAAGATGCTAGATGGCACATTCTCCAATGCGGTCAAGTGGGCTCAGACCCGGCCCCCGGAAAAACTTCAGGTGACCATATCTTGCAAACCATAGCTCCGATCCGCAATCCGAAAAGACGGGTTGGCTCGATAAATCGAGCTCTACACATCTATACCTCAAGTTCCACGTGGGTCGCCTGTCCCCAGCTTCCCTATCCAGCAGGAATCTGCAAACCACCAAAACTTCAACCTTCAATAACCTAGGCTCCATAGCTCGGTTTGATGAGCCGTCTGGACCTACTCCTTTAGCACTTCAAGCTCTTTATTCTTGGACCCAAAGACTGCACTTTGCATCTCCTTCACCTACTACCCCAATTAGCTCATTATGTAGCCTTTCTTGGCTTGGAAGCCGCATCATGCATACACTTCCGCTGCCACCTACCTTTCCATGATTTTCCTAGTTGCTCCAGCCCTTTGCCATGATTTTTCTTGTCTGTATACACCTGTCCATGCCACCTTCTAGCATCTACACACTTTGGCTGCACCAACGTCACATAGAGCTCCTAGATTATTAGTTTTGACCACAGAAACCTTCGCTAAGGTATAAAAGCCAATTTTTGTAAGTTTTTGGATAATGAAACACAGCATGAGCTAATGACGCTCACTTGTCTCCTTCTCGCATTCCTACTCTCTTCCCGGTTGTCACATTGCAGTGTCCCCTATTGCGTTGCAACCGCAGGTAAGAGCTCTACGCATTGACGTAAGCATTTCATGGTAATCCGTCATTTTTGGCATCGCTGACCCACGGCCTAATTTCATCATAAGTAGGAATTTAAGCTTAAAAATCACAAAATAAATATAGGCAAGGTATTGGGGCATCATTGCTGAGCATTTAGATGCATTCTGGGTCGAAAACAATTAGGTTAAAAACTCATTGCTGTTAATAATTGCATTTTTTGTACTTGACCTAAAGTGTGATTTGGGACCATAAGCATACATGCTTAGGTCTTATAAACATGTCCTAGAAGTTTCGTAACGTTTGGATGTTGTAACAGTTATGATTTGTTTGCTGATTAACGACTAACTCTTGGTGATTTCTGTCATTTGAGTGTAGCTTGAGATAAATGCAAGTTGTCTGTTGTTTTCCAACAGATTGAAAACCTCTTGTAGCCTCTATGCACTAGTCACGTCAGCTTCGTCTCATGGATTGACAATTATATTCGTGGTTCTCACTATGTCTGCAATAAGATAGGAGTGAGGTTAGACACCCATCCCACATTTGGCGCCGCTGCCGGGGAACGAAGAGACCTAAACTAGGGAAAAACATGAGCGTCTTGTGTATTTGATCTTTAACTTCCTCTAGAATCACCTAGAGCCAAACCTTTCTTTTTAAGACTGCATAGCTTAAGATTGTCGTCTTTCACTGTGTAGAGGTAGCTTGGAAGTAAGAGTATTTGCTAAGTACCTTTTAGGATTGTAGGATTGTAGGATTTGATTAGGATTTTGAGAATGATTGATGGACAAAACAAGTCTTAAGACCAACGCTTAGGAAACCTTAAAAAACAAGAACACTAGTGTTTATCGACACTTTCCACAACCCCATTGCAGTAGAATCTACGAGTAGGGTAAGTAGAATCCGAGGTGGAATCTCAAAACATTGCTCACTCCAAAAGAATCAATTGTGAGTTGTTTATGTGAAGCTGCAGAATTTCAGGTCTATGGCTGGAAAGAGCACCAAAAGACTGTCAAAACACTGAACCCGACTGGAGATTATGATTTAGAAGTTGTATGAACCAGTGGGTAAGCTTAAGGACGCAATTGAGGTAAATTTTCAAGAGTTTGCAAAAACTTAGATTATTCACTTTTTCTTGACATTTTAGGCCAAATTAGGTTTTGAGTTGACTCAGAGGCTTAAAATAGATCATAAAAAGACTTTCCACTGAAAAAATTGAAAAAAAGTGCTCATTTTGGGCCAAAAGTAAATAATTGCAATTATTTACTTTCAGCTTAAAAGTGGCCAAGGTTGATACCATAGACTCTATGGATATGTACAAACATCTTTGTAAAGGCCCATAGAATCTGGATCACCAAACTAACCAAAACCTCGGTAAAATTGAAATTTGTACTGATTGTCGAGAACTTGAGTGGGAATTGGAAAAATCTTGTTGAAACTTAGTGGAACTTGACTTAGAGGCTTATATCGAAGTGTTAAACAAGTGTACATTCTCAATTGACCAAAAAGATGCAAAAAATTTCCAGAAGCAAATAATCGCGATTATTTACTTTTGTCTCATTTTTCAACTTTTTTGACCAATTCAATATACAACTAGTTTTATCATGTTATATTAAGCCCACAAATTAAATTTGGTAAGATTTGGATCATTGAAGTGAAAATTGTGGCCAAATTTGTAACGTCAGTCTACAGACACAAAACAGTTGACCATTTGAACAGGGATTATCCAAACTTGATGAAACTTGGCTAGGCTTGTGGAAAAATTCGACATCTGCTACAAAATTGGACATTTTTTCACGTTTGAGTGTACCACAAGGTCAAGCATATCAAGTAGACCACACAAATCAAATTTGGTGAAATTTGAGTCACAAAAGTGAGACTTAAGCCAGATTCTCGAAAACTAAGTCTGTAGATACAAAACAATTGATAACTTGGACAAATTTTGTTCAAACTCAGTGAAACTTGTCCAGAGACCTTAACAAGTTGATTACTTGGCAAAACAAGCCAAAAAGTATTAAAGACTGAGAAAAGTAAATAATCATAATTATTTACTTCTGATACACAGAGATAGAATTTTGGACTTTTTACCTTGTACAGTGTTAGAACAACATAATACAAGACCACCGGTCAATTTTGGGTTCAATCGGATCCAAATTAGTACATGTTCACTCAGTTTCCAGGTTGCAGATTAGTCCTTTAGTTTTTTTGCAAAAGTAGAATCTGAAAGTCTCAATTGCTAACTCACTTAGCTCAAATTGAAGTGATACACATAGACCAGTCACAATAGTTAGCAAAAATTGTACAGTCTTTGTGAAGGAATAGCTAACTTGATTAAAAATGATACAGGAATCAAGGAATCAGGTTATAGATAAGGAACTGAAAGCTTGATAGGAGTTGTGATCAAGTCAAGTGGAAGAAACTGATAACAAGTCAACCCGACGGTAAGTACTCTACCCAGGGCTTCACAAGTCTATATGAACCTTACATCTGGTCGTATACTAGCAAACCAAGGCATATTTGGAGAGACCTCTAGTAGAGTATCCACCGAAGAGAGTGTGAATCAAGGTGATCACTTGGACACTATCTTTAAAGAAGTATTAGAAATTTTTTCAGAATCAACACCTGAAATGTCTTCCTATTCGACCCGTTCAAGAACCAGAACGACAATGCGATATAAGCACATACTCATCTTTTATAAGGCAAATGGCCATGGAGTTTACGTTTACCTGGATCCTAATGAAGAGTATGCCATTCACATTGATGACCATGACATAGAGTTTGAAGAGGAAATCAGGGCAAACAAACAAGGAAAAAAGTATATGGATAAAAACGGAACTCAATATTTACAAGTCAAAAACCTTGACGTGATAGACAAATGGGGGTTAGAAGTAAATACCATAATTCCAAATATGGCAGCAAAGGAAGGACCACCGACTTTAGAATTTGAGGGATATGATCAAGTTGATTTGAAGCCTTTGAAACGGCTTAGCTCTGATAGTCCTAGGATCGGAGTTTATTGTTGGGAGAATAGAAACCTCAAAGATCTTCTATGGACTTCTCATGCCAAATCAAGACAGTTAACACCCATGAAGATCATCTATATCTTCAAAATCAAAGACAAGAGTTCAACATATCTACCAACCTACCTATTTTGGGATTGTTATAGCAATAACTTTGTTATGATGAGTCCTGAGGAGGTAGAAAAACCAAATGCAAAGGGTACTCCATTAGAGATTGGATATTGGGTCAAGGACCAGAGACTATTCCAAGAGAGGAGCTCCACGAGAGATCTTTGGGAGCAATGTTAAAAAAACCAAAACTACCTCATGAGAAAGAAAACTGGGTGACACTAAAGCCAGTCCAAGGGTACATGAGTCACTATTTCCAACAGATTGGTTTGAAGGACTCGGGACAGGACCAACTGCCATGAGATCGGGAGTTGAACCTAATAGACGTCTCAGACCAATTGATTTTCAAAAATGGGTCAGAAAATACAGTGGATCTGGGGATCCATATGACCACTTGGCAAGCTTTAAGCAAGTGCTAAGAGAAGAACTTATATTTGATTCCATACTCAATTTGAGTCATTTGGAATGACATTAGAAGGAAAAGCACTGACATGGTTCCAAAACATTCCATTGAGGTCAATCATGGAATTAAATACATTAGCTCAAGGATTTGTAGTTGCATGTTCCAAAACTGGGATCGAACATAATACTGTAGCTCAAATCTATAGCTTCAAACAGAAGCAAGGTAAGTCTATTAGGGATTGTGCAACTAGAATGAAGCAATACATTGCAAGATGCTCATAACTAGAAATACCTGCAAAAGAAATATTAGTATCATTATTTCTAGAGGGACTGCTAAACAAATAACTTCATGCTATATTGTATAGCAAAAAACATATGACCCTAGAAGAGTGTGTATCGGATGCTATTTACTTAGGAGACAATTGTGATATTTTCAATGGAGAGGATGTCCCTAATGATAATCAAAGTAAGAAAACAACATCCACCAAACCAGCACAAGTGGGAATGGCTGTTGTAGCACCGCTTACAACCATAGAAGACATGCTCAAAGGATGAATGAAATGATGAATAACATACAAAAAGCACCTATGAGGGGACCAAGGCAAGGGATACCTCAATAGGGACAACCAAGCAGGTGGCAAAAATGGTGTGCAATTGAGAGCAAATGGACCAACCATGACACCAATGAGTGCTATTACCAACCAAAGTATGATGGAAATGTTCAATATGTGCCTATGAGGTCACAAGGACAACCGGTGCACAAATATCAACTTGATATGGCCCCAGCTCAAATACCACTGATGGGTATGGAAAGACCTCAACCCGTGTTGGGTCAACCTCATATCTTGGACATAATGTAGTGCCGGTAAAGTAAATGGATTCTGAGGAAATCATAGATGAACAAGCACTTGTGCCTATTACACCCTATGTTGAGCATAGTCCATCTACGATAATGGTAGAAGGAGATTGGTATAATTCATATCCACCACCGATGGAAGAACTTAGGACTTATACTACACCAAAGCTTGCACCGATGTACTATGTAGCTAATCAAGGAGTTAGACCTCCGATGGTAAGACCCATGATTAAGCCAAGGACTGGAACCTGTCATAATTGTGGTGCTGATGATCATTTGAAAAATGAATGCCCAGATCCTGACAAGAACATTAAGCCAGTTGAAGCTTTCTGTATACAGTGTTGCAAAAAGGGAGGACATTTACATAAAGATTGTCCAAAAAATCCTTTAAACAAGGATAAAACAGTAGTGAATAGAGTCCAAGTGATACCTAGTAGCTCATCAAAGAGTGAACCTATTGTTCCAATCAAGGTAATCACCAGAGCTCAGGCTAAGAAAAAGAAACATAACTCCTCTAATGATTCGGAAAATACCAAAGCTTCCTCTCAAAAGACCAGAAGAAGAAAAAGCCAAAGGTATGAGATGAGAAAACAAAAACAAAGGGTTGAAATCAAGGAGAAAGCCAAGAAACTATTCCAGGAAAAGGTGAAAGAAATTGGAAACAAAATCAAGGAAACCACAGTGAAATCTGGAGGATCAATTTTGGTAGACAAAATTTTTGAGCCAATCAATGCAGCCTTGGAAGCTTATCAAGTGGGACTTAAAGCAGCCCAAAACATGGACAACAAGTGGAGAAACTAGCCTTCTCCAGATATGGAAGAAGCTAAGCTTGAAGCTTAGCTTCAAGCTTAGTAAGAAAAAATAAAAACCCAAGCTCGAGAGTATAGCAAAACCTGAGGAGCTTGTGGTATCCAAAGTGGTGGTAGAACCCCACCATTAAACTAAAGAGCGAGAACTCATAGTGCCTAACAATGAAGATGCCTTAGATGGAATTCTATTCATAGAAGAAGACTGGCCAAGACACTTATGGGAAAAAGTTAGAGGGAGCCTAACTTTGAAGTCAGCTCCTATAGAGGAAGTTTGGTTAGACAATCTGCCTCCTGATATGGAGATGGATGTACAATCCTTGTATGGGGATTGCGGCTATGAAGATTTGAATGTCTAAACCAATGACTTTGAAAATACTACCCTCTTACTTGGGAGATAACGAAGACAAATCCATAGTGTGTAAAACCACTCAAATAAAAAGAGCAGAACAGACCCTAGAGGTAGACAACATCCATTCAATCATGTCTACACCCATTCAATGCACTCTTACTTTAGGAGAACTGTTAAAAATTAGACATATTTATGGAATTATCTAAAAAAAACTCTAGAGAAGGTGGGGATAACAGGGCTAATTGTAAAAAAATTGAAAATATTGAAACACGATTTGGATAACAAAGAGATAAGATTGGCTCCAATGAACAAAGTTGGAGAATACTATGAAGGGCAAGAAGGAAACACAACCCTTTGAGTGAGATATAATGATATAGAAACCATGGCAATACTAGATAGTGGGGCATGCATAGCCATAGACACAAAAGTAGTATGGGAATCATGGGGAAAACCAGCCATTAGACAAACTCGAGTGAAATTGCAATTGGTTGATGGACACATCAAAAAACTCTTAAGATTGCTTTACAAAATGATAGTTAGCTCCTATGGAATTGATTATCAACATACTTTTGCAATAGTGGACTTTGGAAAGAAACTCAATTATGAAATCATCTTGGGAAGACCTTTCATGCGACAAGTACAACTTATCCAGCATTGGGGAAACAATTATCTGTACTTGAAGCAAGTGGGATCAATAACAAGGGTTAATCTAAAAGATCACACTTATAGAGATGTTATGAAAATGCACATACAAGAATTTGACTCAGTCTCTTCGGTTGAAACTAAGCTTCCATCTTGGTTGAACAAAGACACACCTATTTGGATGTGTGGAGCTTCAGAAAACGGGAGCTTAAAACAAGAAGAATGTATCTTAGAAAGGGAAAGGGATTGCACAGATGAAGATTATGTACTTGAACCCTTCCCGGAGCATTTTTTTGAGCCGTTTGAGGGGACTCAAAGTTTAGCAACAATGGATGTATGTGTAAATACGTCTATGCCTAGTCAATTTTGCAATGAGGACGGCTATCACATAATTCCTATACAAATGATCTCAATCTTTCAGATTGAAGATGAAATTCAAGAACCCAAGGACTTAGTGAAAGCTCAACAAGTCTTTTTAGACCTCTACTATAATGCAACAGACGAGCTAGAATAACATTCAGCCACCTCAAATGATTCGGGTCGGAAAAAGAACATGTGAGAGCTAAACTACTCATGAAAGGAGGGGAGAAAAAGTATTTTGAATTTCCAAATCAGAAATCGAGAAGACAGAAATGGTATAGAAGAAAAAGAGACACCAGAAACTTGAGATCTAAACTCATGCCATCAGTCTCTAGTAGAACACAGTTTTTTGATGCAGATAGACGCACATGATTGTGTCAAAGACAAAATCGCTGGTAGATATCCTTTAAACAAAAAGCAAGAAATATCAAAAACATTGAGAAAAACGAGAAAGAAAACTCAAGAAAAACCTAAATACCAGGACAAGGATTCAACCATGACACGAGTTGAACGAATAAAGAAGTATCAAGAGCTGAAGAAAGTTCTAAAGGAGATGTATACCATTGAGGAGGAAGGTAGGGATATAATGAGTGTTCCATCCCATTACAAGAATATACTTTCCAAGACCGAAAGATCATAGTGGAACAACCTGTCAGGGAACTAAGAAAACAGGGTGAGTCCTTCAAAGGACCTGAAAACACAAAAAATATAGATCTAGCCGAATCAAGAGAAGAGCCTAGATTTGCCTACATTGCAAATGACCCGATGGAAGGAAGAAGAAGAAGAGCTTTTATTAGGCTTACTGAAAACATTTATATAAGCATGATTTATTTAACGCCGGGATTCGACCGGCATTAATGTGGGTATCTCTGTATCTAGGGTAGGCTCTGCAGCTCAAATTAAAGCAATGAAACAAGTAGCCGGTAAATTGAAATTGAATTGGCACAATCTGCAGAATTGGAGGCTTTCGCGCAATTTGCTTCCGATCTCGATAAATACTCAAAATCAATTAGCTAGAGGACAACGCTTGCGCGAGCTTCTCAAACAATTCAGTCAGCCCATTAGCGGTGGAAGAACAAGTAGCTACCATTTACACCGGAGTTAACGGATATTTAGATGTTTTAGATGTTGAACAAGTAAAACGGTTCCTGGTTCAGCTACGGGAATATGTAGCAACGAGTAAACCTAGTTTTGGGGAAATTATTCGTTCTACAAAGGTGTTTACGGAACAAGCGGAAGCCCTTTTGAAAGAAGCAATTAAGGAATCAACGGAACTTTTTTTTTACTGCAAGAGAGATGAGTATGACTGATTAAGCCCCACATAGCATAGCACAGAATCAGTTCGACAATCAGCCGAACCACCCACTCCCTCCTGCATTAGGGTTATTATCACGAAATTACGTCCAATAGGATTTGAACCTATACCCAAGGTTTAGAAGACCTCTGCCCTATCCATTAGACGTTGGACGTTCCCCCCCAATTTCTTGCGTTTATTAAGATTTTCTATGTTGGTTTGACATTATCGTATAGGGTACGCCCAGTCGGGAAGGGGCTTTACTTCTGTTTGCTCAAGATTCAGTTGTCAGGTGGAATATAAGTTTGGCTCGAATGAACCGGGTGGATGCACTAGTAAATAGGAGAAGTGGTGTTGTGGCATAATTAGCAGCGGGTAGCGGGAATCGAACCCGCATCAGTAGCTTGGAAGGCTAAAGGTTATAGTCGACACTAACAAATAGTTGTGTTGCCGCTAATTCAAAACCGAACTTGGACGTTTCGGTCCATTCGGCTCCTTCATGGGAAAAATCTGGTTCAAGATTAGCATGGATTTGCCTAAAACGTTTATTGATCGTACGAGCCTACGCTGCGAAAAACGGAAGGTAGCTGCCCCCTTCCGTCATTTCACTTGACGAGGACAAGTAACTTGGATTGGCTACCCCCAATCTTGAGGAAGACACGACGACTTCCCAGACTCCACGTTTTTTATAAGAACTCTTTCTCTTTTATCCCATCGCTAAAGGAATAAAACTAGATGCCTTTAAAGGCGCCAAATACATTTCTAGCATAGCACCTACGTCGGTTTCGGATGCATCCCGTCCCGTCGTATGTGCAGACCAGGGGTATACTACTTAACTTCTCAGATGATCCTTTGGAAAAAAAAAAAGATTGTGTTACTGATTTTTTCTTTTATTTCGTTCTTTATTTTTTTTTTTTTTCAGGAAAAAAACCCTTAGGGAAATATATCTCACCGAGTTGTTGAAACGAGGGATCCCGTTCAACCAAATAGATGTTCAATAATCTTGACAAACCCGGATTTATTTATTCCAACTTTCTTTCCCAGATTTATTCTCTGAGGTTTAGTGACGATGAGTCAGCTATCTTAGACGTCTACCCATAGATTTTTTTCTTTATTTATCTCCCCGGAAGTAGAAATTAAACCAAGTATTTCTTGGGGTACCAAAACAATTCTGCTTCGTCACTATCTTCCCCTAGTTCTTGAAATGAATGAGTGACGAGATTGATTAATCTACCTCTAATTTTGGAGAAATAATAAGAAAACACATATTTTCTGCTGCGAATAAAGTTTTTCTTTCAGTTAATTTAGCCGAGATACGATCCCTCAACTATCAAAATCACTGCGAGACGAGTCACACTTTACCACTAAACTATACCCGCTACGATACAAACTTATTGTAATATATAAATAGATAGATGTAAATAGAGAGATTAATTGCACAATGTTTGTTGAGACTTGCACAAATCAACATATCTGCATTGGTATAGAGGGAGCCCCCTCCCCCCCCCCCTTTCCCATTTCTTATGAATTGAATGAATCCCTGTAAAATACAAAATTAATTGCGGAACAATCTCATAAATTACCTTTACGGATAGCCAATAGTGCAATTACTAACGGTCCCGATGCAGCTACAAGTGTGAGTACGACGAGTTGTGTGATTATTTCTAGATTCATTACTTCTCCTTAATTTAATAGATAGATATTTTTTCTCTATCTTATCTATCTATTTTGACAAATATATTTAAGTTAAGTGTCGAAAAGATTCTCTGCCTGTTTTTGAAATGGTATGGTATATATAAATAGCTCTCGTTTCAATCAATTGATGTGAAACTATTTGTCAAAATCAGCATCAGATAGTACGTATTTAGCGACGATCGCTGAATGTAAGTTCCTACAAACTGAAGCGAGGCTGGTAATCAATCAAATCTATTTATTTATCCTTTATTTATCTATCCTTACTGAGTGAAGAAGGGGAACAGAGAAAGAAAAAAAAAAGTATGATATCAACTCCATGTGACAAGGTAGCTATTCAACCACTCCCAAAGTCTACCCGTATCTCAGGTAAAATATTTAGCAATAATTATTGCTATTCAATTCAATTTGATTTGGAAAAAGGAGAAGTGGCTTAGACAACTCAAATCCGGTTGGGATGGGAAACATTGATTTCCAGCAAAAATCCCTATTTGGAAGATATTCTCAAAAATCTACTTTTTATTACCACTTTTACGTTGCATCCGTAAATAGATAAGCAAGAGGGGGTCCGACATCTTTTCACAACTTTGTTGAAAGAAAAGTTTTTTTCTTCTCTTCTTTCAAAGATTGTACAAAATTTGACTCCGATGTTTAATTAAGTTTATATTCCTACATTAATACTTTGTTATTATAGACTTACACACTAAATTAGTGTTAAAATTGAGTGAGGCCGCAGGCACCCTAAGTATTTAGGAGAGATGGCCGAGGGGTTTAAAGTGTCGGATTGCTAATCCGTTGTACAATTTTTATGTACCGAGGGTTCGAATCCCTCTCTCTCCCTTATTACTCAATTGGCTAAATTGATGTAGTATCTAATTTTTGCCATCGATAAAAATGAAGTGAAACACTACTTCTCCTTCAATCTTTACGACCGGGGTTTCGTCCGGGATCATTTGATAAAAATCCAAATAAATAAAAAGCGAGACAAAAAATATGACCACTGCATAGACAAATAGTTTGAGGGTAAGCATGATGTAACTCCATGTCTACAACTAAAGGTGATAAAATAAAAGGAAAGAAAAATTTTTACTCGCTCAAAATCTACATTTTCTTTCTTTTCATGCATCTCTATATGCATTAATCTTCTATGTGAAATCCAAACCCCTCTTCCCCACACTTTCTTCTTTCCAACCTATACCCCGTTTGTGAGAGCTATTGGAGAAGTGTTGAGAATCAACAGAATCTGGATTCAACCGATCTTTTGGGTATTATCGAAAACTAACTGCGGCTTGCCAAACAAAAGCTAGGAGGAGAAAGAACACCGGATTACCGGCATTACGTCTACAATTGGATCGAAAATGGCATAAGCTTCGGGTAACTTGGCCAAAAGGGCATCGCCAAAGTGAAGAGAATTTTCTAGATAAATACTGTACGAGACTGTCATGTCTACTCTCCAGTTATGGAACATGTGATTTTCTATTAACATGTCTATGTTTTTATACTTTATTGTTTGATTGGGCAACTTGTCGACATCTAGATTTTTTTGTTCACGTACATAAATAGGATTACGTATTATCATAGATTTCTGCATCTGAATGAGGTAAGTATCAGGAGATTCAATTCTTAGTTAAACCAAATCTCTCCTAAATAGGCTTCCAATTAGTTTTCTTTCGCCAAATACCGGCAATTCCTATCAAATTCAATTCACCTATTCAGTTGCTTTTTCCTAGGAGGTTGAGTCGTTAAGTTGGGGGAAGCGGTTGACAGTAAAGCCGATGTGTGAGATATTGGTTGCAATAATCATTTGTGGGCGTGGCCAAGCGGTAAGGCAGCGGGTTTTGGTCCCGTCACTCGGAGGTTCGAATCCTTCCGTCCCAGTTTTGAGAAGAAGAAGAGGGTGTTGAATTGCGCTTCCACGTACCGAGAAGTAACGAAATGAAAAGTAACTCCTTTGATTAATCTTCCAGTTCATATTATGATGATAAGCCACATGTAGCAATAGATTTTTTTGGGATACGAAGCAACGAAATAGTGAAAGTAAACTATGAAATTAGCTCATCGGATGTACGCGGGACCCGCTCACATCGGTACCCTACGGGTAGCCAGTTCCTTCAGAAACGTACATGCTATAATGCATGCCCCTTTAGGAGATGATTACTTTAACGTAATGCGTTCCATGCCGGAAAGGGAAAGAGATTTTACCCCAGTAACTGCTAGTGTAGTGGATCGCCACGTGTTAGCACGTGGATCCCGGATAAGGTTGTAAGTAATATAAGCCGAAAGGTGAGGAATAACGCCCTGACTTAATTGTATTGACACCTACGTGTACCTCTAGTATCCTACAAGAAGATTTACAAAATTTTGTGGATAGAGCTTCCCTGTATTCTGAGTCCGACGTAATTCTCGCCGATGTCAATCACTACCGAGTTAACGAGCTTCAAGCTTCGGATAAAACTTTGGAACAAATAGTTCGATATTATTTAGATAGGGCCCGCAAGGAAGGTATTTTTAACCGGTCCCTGACAGATGTTCCTTCAGCCAATATTATAGGAATTCTCACCCTAGGTTTTCACAATCAACATGACTGTCGCGAGTTGAAACGTCTACCTGGAGAATCGGGGTTTCAATTAATCAAATAATCCCAGAAGGAGAGTTTCTTAATAATCTCAAGGATTTGCCAAGAGCTTGGTTTAATATAGTCCCTTACCGGGAGATAGGTTTGATGGCAGCAAGTTTCTTGGAGAAAGAATATGGAATGCCTTATATATCAACAACTCCGATAGGTATTTCAAATACAGCCGACTTCGTAATGCAGGTGGAAAAACTTATGAATTTCTGGGCTACTGTATTACTGGGAAAGAAACTTCATTACGATCAATATGTTGAAAATCAAACTAAATTTGTTTCTCAAGCAGCTTGGTTTTCCAAATCTATCGATTGCCAAAATTTAGCTGGAAAAGAAGCAGTGGTTTCCGGCGATGCAACTCACGCCGCCTCGATTACCAAGATACTCTCCGGAGAGATGGGAATTCGTGTAAGTTGTTCAGGCACGTATTGCAAGCATGACGCGGGACGGTTTAATGAGCAGGTTCAGGGTTTGTGTGATGAAGTAATAATTACAGAAGATCATACTGAAGTTGGGGATACGATAGCTCGTATTGAGCCCTCTGCTATATTTGGAACTCAAATGGAGCGTCATATCGGCAAACGTATTGACATCCCGTGTGGGGTTATTTCTTCACCAGTTCATATTCAGAATTTTCCTTCAGGATATCGACCCTTTATGGGTTACGAGGGAACGAATCAAATATCAGATCTAATATACAATTCATTCAATCTGGGTATGGAAGATCACTCATCAGACGTGTTTGGAGGACACGACACCAAGGGGATAAGCACCAAGTCCCTATCTACAGGTGGAAAATCTATTGATTGGACCCCCGAAGCTGAGTCGGAACCAAAGAGAATCCCTGGTTTTGTGAGGGGAAAAGTAAAAAAAAATACCGAGGTTTTTGCAAGACAAAACAATATTTTGAAAATTACAGTTGATGTAATGTATGCGGCTAAAGAAAGAAGATCGATTGAGTCCTTAGCTTAGTTCGAGGAACTAGTCCGCTAATTACTCGAGATAAGTTTTAGTCCATTTAACTCAATCCCATTTTGAGAATGCACTGAACGGGTGGCATCATAAATTGATGATGCCTAATCGGGAGGTATTTAACAATGAGAAATTGTCGGTCCTTAGATTAGATCTTATGGTGAAATTACGCCCGAAGCAATGTGGTAGGAAGCAACGGGTGACTGACCGAGTACCAGAATTGCTTTTGCGGAATTCAGTAACCGCCGGTTCTTTCTGAAGGACGAAACGTTTCTACTTCGACATTTATTAAGACTAATTACTCAATGAAACTTGAGGCATACACATTTATTCCGGTGTATTTGTACATACATCTTGGGAGAAGCGGTATCTATGGTTATCCTTACAAAATACAGCAGTAAACTCCTATCAGGCTACCACCTTTTTTGTTTGAAACAAAAAAAAAATATCTTCCACGTCGGATGTTACAAGTGATAAGTTTTTTTGATCCCAATTGTTTTCTTTTCCCTTTCCTGGGGTAAAGATAGTAATCCACTCAATCCGAGTTACAATTCAAGCCGCGCGCGCGAACTTAAACTTTCATGTGCGGTTTTGCGGGGGGGTTCATGCCAATGCACCTATCTTGATAAACGACTTACCGAATAGTTGCAATTGAATCCCAATCCCGGCAAGAAGGGAAAGTAATTAAAGAGGTTGAGTTTTATAACCCTCGGAGGGAGGAAACCCAGCTAGATATTTTGGCTATCACTACCTTGTGCGGAAGCGGCGTCAAATTAACAGAAACTGTTTGCAATATTTTCAGACGGGCAACTTTTAAAATTACTTGAACGCAGTAAAGACAAATTTCCGAAATAAGAGTTAAAATTTGAAACGCTCTGATAATTGGGGAGAATCTAACGGATTTAGTTTGCAGATATTTTCAGATGTTTTTGTATTATCCCTCTCTTTTCCTGTACTATACACCTTTATGTGGTATTCGTTATCCCGTCGAGAAGCAGAATATTTAGGACAAATTATTGGTTTTTCCTCAAAACCTATTTAAATGGAAACTTCCTTGGGAAGATTTTTCGGAATGCAGTGGAAGGGTGGAACGGGGAAGGCAAAAGTGGAAGATAATTAATCCCGTCGAATTGAAAAATTAATCTAGAAACAAATTCTCTCTCTCTCTTTCCTTTCCGTAACTAAAATTGGATTTGGGAATTTGCAAATATATTCCTATTTAATTATTAATAAGTGCGCCTGTTTTAGGCAAGGAATCTGTTTGACAATTTGTCAAACAAAAAAAAAAAAAAATCCTTCCTAAATTGAATTTCAACAGATGTTTTCCTAGCCAGATTAGTAAGTATGCCCCATATTGAAAGATACTTACTAATCTCACCTCTCATCTTGCGTAATACCAATTTTACTTTTGGTAAAAATGATACTAACAAATACAAGTAACTTGAATTGTAAGGAAATTCCGACTACAAATGATTTGTAGATATTATAGACGGAATTGCTTTCTTTCTTTTTTTTTTTTGAGGAATTTTTGCATCAGACATACCAATGCTTGGGAGTTATCGCGACGAAAGTCAATTACGGATCTCCTGCTAAATCTGGTCCTTTACATAAGAACGGGGAGTTTTATATTAACAAGAATTGTTTTTTACACCCACTTCTTTTTTTGTCTGAGGAGAATTTTTATTTGACAGATGGCAAACGCCGATCACATGGTGCAGACGCCAACTTGGTTTTTGGGGCTGGAGTACGGTGGCAGTCAAACGTTTAATTGGTAGCGTACGTGACCCTAATCTAAATTTTTTGAAAATTTACGATTCAGTGTCTGTTCGAAACTTAACCGACGGATTAGACGTGGATTTGTATCTTCACCCGCTTTTGAAAATGACATATCTCATATTAGGCATAGCCCTTTTTCCTAAAATCAGAGCTGAAACAAGTAGTAAGTCAAAGATGTTGCAGTCTATTCATTCGATGTTTTTATTTCTGGAAGATAGATTTTCAAAATCTAATCATATTTTAGAAGCGGATTTTGCCACATAATCTTCATCTAGAAACTTCAATTCGATTGTTCCGACGACAAATTAAAGATGTTTCATTTCTGCATCTGCTAAGAATAGTTTTTCGTAAAAGAAAAATATTTTGCGGAAAAACTTTTTTTTCCCCTGGGGGGGGGCAAGACGGAAGTGTTGACATCCCAGTTCGAAATTTCTACATCTTCGAGATCGATTCACTTCTACTGATCCCCTGGAAACAGGTATATAAATTCCGAGTCAATTATTTATCCCCTATAGATAGTTGTAATATCATTCGGAAAGAGATATATGCTTCTGCATATAAATTCAAATGGAACAAAGCGAGTATTGATTACTCCTTTAGCCGAAGTTTGTGGATTCATTACGGAAGATGGAGAAACAAATTTCTTATAGCCTCCGAGGGAACTCACTATTTTGTGAAAAAAATGCTTTACTATCTTTGGATACTTCTAAAATATCATTTTCACTATCGGATCAAATCTAATGAACCCTGGATAAGAAAATTATTACCCACTAGCTGCGTCTCATCCCCGGGTTATACACTACTAGCGCAACTGGTATCAAAAAATGTTCGTATTGAAACCGTGACAGATTTGTATATCAGTATTTTGGGTGGAAAAAAGTTTTATCCTAAAATTCCAAATTCAATAATAATTACTACCTTGGCAAAACAAAGATTTTGTGACTTCACTGGACGTCCGATTGGTAAATCGGCCTGGGTTACTTCTACAGATGATAAAATAATTGATGGATATGTCCAACTTTGGCAAGTTTTTTCCTTGTATTATGGTGCCTCGATGAATCAGTATAGATTGCGCAGATTGATATTTCTATTGCAGATGTCATGTGATAGTACGTTAGCTGGTAAACATAGAAGTACAATACGTCTCTTGAGATGTAAATCTAATGTAGAGGCGCTCAATCAAATTCTGGCATCTAGAAAGTTTGAATTGTCTAGTAGTCGGAGGGTTTGGCGTTCATCTTCGATACGGTCTGTCTTAGTACAATTCACCGTATTAGATATCGGGCTCTGAGAGATTTAGGAATTGCTACTTGTTGCAAATTTTAAAATTGCTGCCAAATAAATTCATTAGTTAGAAATTTTTATTCCATTGCTTTCGTTTCTACGAATGAGTACGTAGATATGTAAGTATCCAACTTGTTTTTTAATTACTTCCCAAGAGAAAAAGATGGGGAAGGAAAGAGAAAAAAAAATCCAACGTCAAATATTACTTCGATTTTTATCACGAATGATATTAACTTATTTTTAGCAAAATTAACTTATACCTCCGCCAAATTGACAATTTTACCAGAAATTATCTTGATTCTAGGCTTAGCCGCAGTAGTTGTAATTGACTTATTGAGTAAAGGAAAAAACACATTTTTGCTTTACAAAATCTCCATGGTAACCCTTTTAGCTAGTGCAGTTATCTTGTTATGGCAGTGGGGATTTTTTACCGCTTATGAACGTTCTCACGCCAGAGATTTTGGGAATATTTTCAGATTTTTTTTACTCATTTGCTCGTCATTATCTATTTCTTCGTCGTTGATTATATACTTTGTTCAAAAATGTCTTTAGCTGAATTTTTATTGTTTAAATTAGCTGCAGGTTTGGGGGGTATGGTTCTCAGTTGTGCAAATGATTTGGTAACTATTTACGTGTCCCTGGAATTCTTAGCCTTATCTTCCTGCTTTTTATCTGGATATACCAAACGGGACATGAGATCGAATGAAGCAACTACGAAATTCCTGTCGATGAGTGGAGCGAGTTCCTCCCCCCTATTATATGGTTTCTCTTCGTTATATGGACCTTCCGGCGGACAGCTTCAGCTTGACAAAATAGTTGACGGAATTATATTCAATCGATATGGTTCTATAATTTATCTATCTGCTGCGTTTACTACAGCCGGAACAGCATTCAAATTGTCTCTCTTTCCATTTCACCAGTGACACCTGATGTATATGAAGGAGCGTGATTCGTTCAGATCCGGGAAGTTCTATATTTGTTATAGGTAACTAAAAATTAACAAATTAACTCCCTCTGCATCCCGCGAGCATGCGGGAACATCTATCAATTCCCAAATTTGGTTATTGTGTGAACAATTGGCTCCTGCTACATCATAAATCCTAATAGTTTGACAAATATCGTGTAGCAAAACGGAGCTAGTTCGCGGATTTTGATAAATCGGTGGCCCAATTTATATTCCTCCGTATGTATCAAATAGACTTCTTTTTTCTGCGAAGTTCGTTCATCAGGGGTAGATTCTTTTCAAATAAATGTCAAATTAAAAATTCATACAATGCCTTTATTTTTTTTTTTTTTATTTTTATAAAGTCCCCTACTATTCCTGACGTGGCGGGATTTAGCCTTTTTTCTTGTTTTCAACAAACGTTGATCTGAAAATTTACCCTAAGATAGGTTTTTGTCTTTTTGGCGGGAACGGAGAAAGTCGCAATTTGTCTCTTCCGCCTGTTGCATGTGCCTATCAACCAATAGTTGTTGAAAGGATTTCGTTGCAAAAGGGAAAAGGACAAATAACCAAGAAGGAATTTGAGACGAAACCCTTGGCGGGAGATGAAAACAAATGATGAGGGATTCCTCGAGAAGTTAACAACTATTCTTTGCATCGAGTGATTCTGGATTTTTTGAGGAAAAATGGATTTGAGACATACACGAGGAAGGTTCTGGGAGCAATACCAGTTATGACTCCCCTCCGAACCAGGAGCCGTGTGAGGTGAGAATCTCACGCACGGTTCTGAATGAGCGAAAAGATCGAAAATCTTCTTTTCGACTCTGACTCCCCTACACCAGTCGTTGCTTTTTTTCTCCGT
This sequence comes from Adiantum capillus-veneris, assembly GCF_014529385.1. NCBI lineage: Eukaryota > Viridiplantae > Streptophyta > Polypodiopsida > Polypodiales > Pteridaceae > Adiantum > Adiantum capillus-veneris. The sequence goes on from NW_028221436.1 coordinate 5,458,205, forward strand.
TACCTCCAAAGTAGCAGCTCCAGCTTCATTTACAAGACTCTTCGGTCTAATTTTCCCATACTTCTCTAATGAGTGGCATGTCGCGGTGGGATTATTAGCTACCTTTAGCATGATATTGGGAAATTTAATTGCCGTTACTCAGAGAAGCGTAAAACGTATGCTAGCTTATCCTTCTATAAGCCAAATTGGATATATCATGATTGGGGTACTTTCTGCAGACTCAGGGAACGGTTACGCAAGTATGATAACTTATACGTTTATCTATATACTCATGAATTTGGGAACTTTTGCTCGTATCACCCCATTTGGTTTACGAACCGGAACTGATAATATCAGGGATTATGCGGGATTATACATGAAGGATCCTGTTCTAACATTTTCTTCGGTTTTACGTTCACCATCCCTAGGGGTATGCCTCCACCATCCGGTTTTTTTGGTAAACTCTATCTCTTTTGGCATGGATGGAAAGCTGGTTTGTACTCATCAGTTCCGGTGGCGCTCGTCACAAGTGTCATTTCCATCTATTACTATCTAAAAATAATTAAATCAATGTTCACCGGGAAGAGTGGGAGGAGCGATACACCCCTAAATTCTAGACAAAATTCATTAGTTTCTCTATCAATTTCGATTTCGAAAAATTCTCTTGAAATAGCTATGATCATTCGTGCGCTAGCATCAACCCTATCGGTATATTCATAGATCCTATTATCGAGATCACACGGAATACCTTCTTTTAGACCCACTTCAAATTATAGTACGAAACCTCCTTTTCTTTCTTTTCTCTCTTCTTTTCCCTCTTTCTTTCTTCTTTTTTTTTTTTTTTCCTCAAATGAATTAAAAGCTGGTTCGGCTATCCCAACTAGTTCGTCTGTGCAATTTACGAAATAGTTCTATCTTCTTCGGTAATTGATCCTGGCATTCTCATATCTAGCTTGTCTTCTTGCACCCAGAATCACTTGCTAGGAAAATGATCCCTCGTCTATTCCGGAGAAGATAGAAGTATTTCCGCGCAGTGCACAGTTGGAGTTGCGCAGTAACAACCCACGCCGTTACATCCAGCCGAGTATTTAGGCGAAGGGGGAATACCCCCCCTTTTTTTGTGTATTCATATGGCATCATTTTCTCAATATTGGTGAAAAGACTTGCCTGTGAGACAAGCGTGGGCTTGTCAGGTCATGAGAAAAAGAGGCCTCTGTACGAGGAAGGAATCAAACATTGAGAGATGATTGATCGCGGGCGGGACTAGATTTGAACCCTTGGCCATAGTCAGTATGAACTGGAACCTTACCACTACCCGGGGAATCGATGAATAATTAAAAAGGTTTGTGGATTTCGTTTCAATCTTAGTGGAGTCTCCCAGTTAGCAGTTATTAAATCCAGCAAAAAAGGAATGAAAATCCGGTTTAGGAGTTGACAGGACTAGAGAGATATTGGTACAATTGAATCGGTTCACAGAACTCCCTCACGTTCCTTTGCTTCGAAACGAGGGTAGGCACACCAGACACAAAATTGAGTGATGCGTAATACGGACGGAGGTTCGAATCCTCGCAAGGCGTCCGGAACAAAAGTCGTCTTGCATTTCCGGAATAAGTCTCCCGACCCCTTGCTTTCCACCAAGAGAAAGCAAAAAGAACCCGGGCGGAAAGTTTGATTTGGTCAATCTCCTTGCCCCTCCGAACTAAGTGGCGACGAAACCGATCTTCGTATCGAGATGCGGGTGGGTCCTGTTGCTTCGGTGTCCCCCGAAGCTAAATCTATCAAAAGAAAAGGAAATCCTTGGGAAATTTAATATTCCCTAGTACCAATCCGTAAAAATGGAATGTAAATCCTGGGATTGTTGACTACTAAGAGTCTCTCTTATCATTCTATGGAGTTTCCATAGATAGGTAAGGTCGTAAGTCCCACCTTTTCTATTTTCCCCTCTCCAAACCAAGGGTGGGGCGGCAAAGAAGATATTGGGTCTCGCCCCAATGCGGTACTCAAAGAATAGTCTTACGGGATAGAGAAGAAGGAGGGGTAGGAAGTGGCGGCTTAGACTGATACACGGACGTGATTCGTCTCTTAAAAAAAAAAAAAAGATTTGAATGTGAATAAGATGGACCAAAAATCCTAGTATTTCCCCAAACAGGCAGGGGATGGGATTTTGAAAACCCATTCTTTCCCTGTTTCCAAAGGACTCAAAATCCTTTAAATGAGACTCAAAATCCCATTCCTAAACCGACCGAGTATCTGGTTAGACACCCTAACCAGATACTCGAAGTTTCCGCCATCCTTTTTCTTTTTTATAAGAAATGGTTTCATTAATTCCTTAAGCAGTAGGTAAATAAGATGCTCCATCTCCAATCGAAATGGAGCTATGTTGGATTCGGCTTATTCTCCACGCCGACTACTCCCGAGAGAAAATGCAGGGTACCAACCCAAACCCAGGCAAGATGGGAGGGAGATTTCCTTCGAGGATGAAGGGTTGCGGGCGAGGAGGGATTCGAACCCCCGACACCGTGGTTCGTAGCCACGTGCTCTAATCCCCTGAGCTACAGGCCCCACCTCTACTGGATCCGCTCCGGGATCCACTTGGATCGGACTAGAATTAAATTGTTTTATCCCCCCCCCCATCCCACCTATCCCGTCGGGAGAGCCGCGTAAGCTCAGGACTCTCTTTCATTGGATTGTTTTTCCCTCACCGAGTCGATAAGGAGTCGAGGGATGTGCTAGATCGCTAAATGTAGTTCCGCATATCATGGAGACAAATCCCGCGAGAACAAAGGGCATCCCGCTTTTTTTTTTTTATTTCTATTTTATCCTGGCGTCGAGCTATTTTTCCGCAGGGCCCCCCCTGCAGTATTGTTACCGCGGTAGAGTTTCACCACCGAGTTCGAGATGGATCGGTGTGGTTCCTCTACGCCTGGGACACCAGGATATCAATCTCTGAGAGTGGAGGGATACGCATAGATTAGGGAATAACTCACTAGTTCGAGTCTACGAATCCAGTCCGGAAGGACGACACGCCAGAGAGGAGAGGGGAGGGTGCACCTCCCGAACAATCTCTTTCTTGGACTGCTTCTCCGTCCATCCTTTGGATGGAGAAGCAGTACGAA
>NW_028221436.1:5471299-5476299 GCF_014529385.1 Adiantum capillus-veneris
AGTGCCATACGGAAGAAGGAAGAGACTCATAAAGTTGCGGAAGCTAACAAAGCTTTTGCCCACTTCCGTTAGTTTTGCTTAGATGAGATTAGTTCCAATCCACAATCTTTTCGTTGTGGATTGGAATCGGGCGCAAGTATCGGGGAATCGAGAAACACTACGCAGAGATGGATGAGTGAGGGGTTGACGACTACTTCCTCCTTAGTTCGTCAATTATTCCAATATTTACAATACGTTGGCCGATGCAAAGCTGCGGAGTGCTTCGTCCATGAAAAGGCTTGACGCAGGATTCTTTTTTTTTTTTATTTTTTAGAGACCAAAATTGATTAGGGGCGTGCATTACCTAGGAGAGAAATTTCATTTCTCTCCTCTCCCTTGTTTTAGGGAATCCAGGTTGTGAAATAAGTGACAAAAAATTTTGAGATACGGGGAAAAGCCTCTGTATCCAAGAATTCTAGAGACTCAATCGATTTTGGTTGACACGGATAGGTTTTTGTGATATGCTACATAGTAACAGGCTTACTAGCCTGGGGAATCACTAATTCCTTTTCGAAAACCAAAAATTCCCATGACCGCAACTTTAGAACGACGCGAAAGCGCAAGCCTATGGGGTCGCTTCTGCGACTGGATCACCAGCACTGAAAACCGTCTTTACATCGGATGGTTTGGTGTCTTGATGATTCCCACCCTACTAACCGCAACCTCTGTATTCATCATCGCCTTCGTCGCAGCTCCTCCCGTAGATATTGACGGTATTCGCGAGCCCGTTTCTGGTTCTTTGCTATACGGTAACAACATTATCTCTGGCGCTATCATCCCTACTTCTGCAGCTATTGGGTTACACTTCTACCCAATCTGGGAAGCAGCTTCCGTCGATGAATGGCTTTACAATGGTGGTCCCTACGAACTGATCGTTCTTCACTTCCTACTTGGTGTAGCTTGCTACATGGGTCGCGAATGGGAACTAAGCTTCCGTTTAGGTATGCGCCCCTGGATTGCTGTCGCTTATTCAGCTCCAGTCGCAGCTGCTGCCGCCGTCTTCCTGATCTATCCAATTGGTCAAGGAAGTTTCTCTGACGGTATGCCTCTGGGCATTTTCTGGTACTTTCAACTTCATGATCGTATTCCAGGCTGAGCACAACATCCTTATGCATCCTTTCCACATGTTGGGTGTAGCTGGCGTATTCGGCGGCTCTCTATTCAGTGCTATGCATGGTTCTTTGGTAACTTCTAGTTTGATTAGAGAAACTACTGAGAATGAGTCTGCCAATGCAGGTATAAGTTTTGGTCAAGAAGAAGAAACTTACAACATTGTAGCTGCTCACGGCTACTTCGGTCGTTTGATCTTCCAATATGCTAGCTTCAACAATTCTCGTTCTCTACACTTCTTCTTAGCTGCTTGGCCCGTGGTAGGTATCTGGTTCACCGCCTTAGGCATCAGTACTATGGCATTCAACTTGAATGGTTTTAACTTCAACCAATCTGTGGTTGACAGCCAAGGTCGCGTTATAAACACCTGGGCTGACATCATAAACCGCGCCAACCTAGGTATGGAAGTCATGCATGAACGTAACGCTCATAACTTCCCCTTAGACTTAGCCTCTGTCGACGCCCCTTCTATAAACGGATAATATCCGTCTGGTTAGGCAGCACAGCTGGATACCAAACCCTTCAATTTAAGAAGATATAGTTTGGTATCCAATGAAAAGGAAAGGTAAGGTCCGTACGGTGGAGCAAAAAGGGAGAGGATAACGGACTGTCACAATCTCACGGTCATCAGTTTCCCATCTCGAATTGAGAAGAACGAAGAATTGGAATATCCTTCCGGGATTTCCTAATTGAAAAGAGTTACTAATTTGATTCGCTGAATTCTTGTAACCTTTCAATCTTTTGGGTAGAAGGAGTTTGGAGTACATTCCTCATTTTGCAGATTCTATGTTGTCTTGTTAGATCATGCAGTTAATATGGATTGTATCATCCAAATAAGCTATCTAGCTTAACAGGATCTCGTCTCGTTCACATTTGGGGAGCCCCTAACAAATGCAAGTGGCAAAAGGGGCGGACGTAGCCAAGGGATCAAAGCAATGGATTGTGGATCCATCACGCGCGGGTTCAATCCCCGCGTTCGCCCATCCGATAATCAATCTACTGCTCCGCCAGCTTAAGCAGGGAAAATTTGCCGAGTTTGGGTGGGATATATCGGTCCTCCTCACTATTAAATCTGAGAATCCCCAATTTCATTCTTCCTGCTTCGGATGCAACATTTACGCAAGAACCAGACTCGTCTGAGAATTTCCTCCATTTACATCTTGAAAATGTTCGAAATTCATCATATATTTATTATACTGAGAATTTCGAACTATTCCAGATGTGATGGCTAGGAATCTATCAGACGTGTCTGGTTCTTTCCGTAAATAGTTGCATCCGAACTGGAATGAAATTGGGAATTCTCAGATGTATTGTCAGAACCCCATATATCCCACCCAACTCGGCAATATTTCCCTGCCTTAAGCGGCGGAGCATAGTATTGAATTACTCGGATGGCGAACGACGGATTGAACCCGCGCGTGATGGATCCACAATCCATTGCCTTGATCCACTTGCTACGTCCGCCCCTTTTGCCACTTGCTTTGTTAAGGGCTCCCCAAATGTGAACGAGATCCATCTGTTAAGCTAGATAGCTTAATTGGATGATACACATCCATATTAACTGCATGTATCTAACAAGACAACATAGAATCTGCAAAATGAGAATGTACTCCCAACTCCTTCTACCCTAAAGATTGAAAGTTAAAGAATTCAGCGAATCAAATTAGTAACTCTTTTCAATTAGGAAATCCCGGAAGGATATTCCAATTCTTCGTTCTCTCAATTCGAGATGGGAAACTGATACCGTGAGATTGTGACAGTCCGTATCCTCTCCCTTTTTGCTCCACCGTACGGACCTTACCTTTTCCTTTTCATTGGATAACAAACTATATCTTCTTAAATTGAAGTTTGGTATCCAGCGTGCTGCCTAACCCAACGGATATAATCCGTTATAGAAGGGGCGTCGACAGAGCTAAGTCTAAGGAAGTTAGAGCGTTACGTTCATGCATGACTTCCATACCTAGGTGCGCGTTTATGATGTCAGCCCAGGGTTTTATAACGCGACCTTGGCTGTCAACCACAGATTGGTTGAAGTTAAAACCATCAAGTTGATGCCATAGTCTGATGCTAAGGTGAACCAGATACCTACCACGGCCAAGCAGCTAAGAAGAAGTTAGAGAACGAGAATTGTTGAAGCTAGCATATTGGAAGATCAAACGACCGAAGTACCTGAGCAGCTACAATTTTGTAAGTTTCTTCTTCTTGACCAAACTTATAACCTGCATTGGCAGACTCATTCTCAGTAGTTTCTCTAATCAAACTAGAAGTTACCAAAGAACCATGCATAGCACTGAATAGAGAGCCGCCGAATAGCCAGCTACACCCAACATGTGAAAGGATGCATAAATGTTTGTGCTCAGCCTGGATACGATCATGAGTTGAAAGTGAAAGACCAGAGCATGCCCAGGGGTCAGAGAAACTTCCTTGACCAATTGGATAGATCAGGAAGACGGCGGCAGCAGCTGCGACTGGAGCTGAATAAGCGACAGCAATCCAGGGCGCATACCTAAACGGAAGCTTAGTTCCCATTCGCACCCATGTCAAGCTACACCAAGTAGGAAGTGAAAACGATCAGTTCGTAGGGACCACCATTGTAAAGCCATTCATCGACGGAAGCTGCTTCCCAGATTGGTAGAATGTAACCCAATAGCTGCAGAAGTAGGGATGATAGCGCCAGAGAATTTTGTTTTACCGTATAGCAAAGAACCAGAAACGGGCTCGCGAATACCGTCAATATCTACGGAGGAGCTGCGACGAAGGCGATGATGAATACAGAGGTTGCGGTTAGTAGGGTGGGAATCATCAAGACACCAAACCATCCGATGTAAAGACGGTTTTCAGTGCTGGTGATCCAGTCGCAGAAGCGACCCCATAGGCTTGCGCTTTCGCGTCGTTCTAAATTGCGGTCATGGGAATTTTGGTTTTCGAAAAGGAATTAGTGATTCCCCAGGCTAGTAAGCCTGTTACTATGTAGCATATCACAAAAACCTATCCGTGTCAACCAAAATCGATTGAGTCTCTAGAATTCTTGGATACAGAGGCTTTTTCCCCGTATCTCAAAATTTTTGTCACTTATTTCACAACCTGGATTCCCTAAAACAAGGGAGAGGGAGAAATGAAATTTCTCTCCTAGGTAATGCACGCCCCTAATCAATTTTGGTCTCTAAAAAATAAAAAAAAAAAGAATCCTGCGTCAAGCCTTTTCATGGACGAAGCACTCCGCAGCTTTGCATCGGCCAACGTATTGTAAATATTGGAATAATTGACGAACTAAGGAGGAAGTAGTCGTCAACCCCTCACTCATCCATCTCTGCGTAGTGTTTCTCGATTCCCCGATACTTGCGCCCCGATTCCAATCCACAACGAAAAGATTGTGGATTGGAACTAATCTCATCTAAGCAAAACTAACGGAAGTGGGCAAAAGCTTTGTTAGCTTCCGCAACTTTATGAGTCTCTTCCTTCTTCCGTATGGCACTCCCAGAATTTTCTGGCGGCATCTATCAATTCATCACTCGACCTTAAAGCCATACTTCGACCTGAGCGTTTTCGACATGCGATCAATGACCACCGGATGCCAAAGCTTTTCCTTTTGCAGGTACTACTCAATGGGAACTCGATAAGTTGATCCACCCACACGTTTGGTTTCTGTGACTACATCGGGAGTTACCCCACGCACTGCCTGTCGCAGAACAGACAGTGGGTTCCTATTTGTCTTTTATCTAATCCGCTTCATAGCCTGATAAAAAATCTGATAAGCTAGTGATTTTTTGCCGTTTTTCAGGATACGATCAACTAGCATGTTTGCCAATCGATTGCGATAAATTGGATCCGATTCGATATTTCTAATTTCG